>NC_136263.1:9961061-10046061 GCF_964187855.1 Myxine glutinosa | reverse complement strand
CTTGTCTCAACAAAGAAGGAAAAACACGGGGAAAACTTCACAAACACGTACAAGGACACAGAGGGAGTGAAAAGGGGGATGGGAAAGGCAACAACACAACACAGTACTCACAGCTCCTCACACACAGCAGCCATGATTGCCACGACGAGAGAGAGAGAGAGAGAGAGAGAGAGAGAGAGAGAGACTTTTGACTTTTTAGTCCTTTTATTACAAAAATATAAAAGTAACAATATACACGTTTTGCAATAAAATCAATAATGCCAACAAAAAGAAAAAAAGAAAAGGAAGAAGCACCCAATGATCATCAAATAAAAAACAATCAGTATTTCACAACAGTATTCTAAATTCGTTTTCTTTAACCTCACAAAAACCACCAACACACCAAGTATCAACAAAGTTATGAAAATTTCCGGACTCGTTGGACAGGGTAAATTCCAGTTTCAATCTTGCTGAGATTAATGCATTCAAACACAACATGATATTGCAGTGCTCTATCGGTTTGCCAGATAGTTTGTCTTTTCTTGTTAAATAAACAGCAAGCTTCGCAGTTGCTATTAGGAAACTAAACAGTTTAGATGCAGGATTCCGTTTAGGGGCAAAACCAAAGACGAAACTTCTCAAAGAAAAAGTAACATGCATTTCATGTGCAATGTAATTCAACCAATGAAACAAAGGAAATAATCGGATACAGTCTATGAATGCGTGAAACAAGTCCTCATTGACTGTACAGAAGGGACAACAAACAGATACAGGAGAAAAATGTCTAATAAACGTGTTAGAGGGAACAATCCAGTGGGCCAAACGCCACTGGAGATCACCTGTTCTTTTGGATGTGGGCTCACTGTACATGGCTTCCCAGATAGGTTCGGAGGGGGGTCCTCCGGGTAACAATCCTTTCCATCGGGTAACTCCATTTAACGAAGGGTTCCCATTTAACAGCTTGAGGCACATCTTGTAGATGCCCTTGCTGTCCATTGTCTGGAAAAGCTTTGACCCATCGCTAACAGGGGGCAAATCGTTTTGAATGGGTTCAACAATTAATTTAGGCACTGTCGGCTCATTTAGATCTTCTTCTGTACCTCGAGTCCAAGTTAGGCCAAGTTGCCGTCCCAACTGAATCATTTTCCTCAAAATTTTTGCAATCATCCTATGGGACCAAATCCCTGTCAGGTCGGCGATTTCACTTACGGATTTCCAACCATACCCTGAGTCATGTCGGAGATGCCGCACCTTCACAATACCAGCTGCTATAAAGTGTTGGCAAAAATCTCGACTCTTTGGAATGTCGGGAAAGAGAGGGTTATAGAACAAAGGCTCGTGTGCCAGCATTTTCGTTACATATGTGTCCGCCTGACGACTCACAGAAAGGCTCTGCCAGGCATTTAAGAGGCTTTGGTAAAAAGCAGGGAGAACCGATATGTCGACATGCTGGAGGTTCATTTGAAAGAGTTCAAACCCGTACCCGAGCCTACCCGCTCGCTGCAGTACAAGGCGTGCAGGGAGCCGGCCTGGCAGATGTTCCATGTAGAGGAGACGTTGAATGGACCGCAGCCGGAAGGCCATTAGGCGGGCTTTGATGTCGACGATGTTGTGGCCACCCTCAGCCGAGGGGCGACATATCACATCGGGTCGTAGCCAGTGGTAGCCTCCCCAGAAGAAGTCCACCAGTTTGCTCTGGAGTGCTTTGAGTAGGGCCTCCGGCGGTTGCAGGCAGATGAACCTATGCCACAACATTGTGGCAACTAAGTTGTTGATCACTAGCACACGGCCCTTGAAGGACAAGTGAGGTAAAACCCTTTTCCATCGGTTCAATCTTTCTCCCACTTGCTCAATTACCCCGTCCCAATTTCTTTGAGCATACTGTGGGGAACCAAGGAATATGCCCAAGTACTTAATTCCCTCACTTCCCCACAGCAACCCTGCGGGGAGGGATGGGGGCGGCTGTGGTACAGGCTGAAGAAGGTTGCGATAAAGGGAGGGTATCCATAACGTCTTGCTCTTGTTCCAATTGATTTTTAAAGAGGAGGCAGCGTGAAACTTTGACAGGCACTCAACAACGATATCAATATCATCCTTATCTTTTACAAAGATGCAGACGTCATCCGCATAAGCACATAGGGTTAGCGGTGCACTCATGGGAGTGAGTGCTATTCCAGAAATCTTCTTTCTCAGTAGATTGAGAAGAGGCTCTAAAGAAAGAGCAAACAATAAACCAGAGACTGGGCACCCTTGCCGGACCCCTCTCCGAACCTTGATGGGGGGAGCCAGCACATTATTAATCTTAATTAAACTAAATACATCCGTGTATAGCAAGGAAATGTAGGAACGAAAGTTTGCTCCGAGGCCGCATGCCTGTAACACATGATGCATAAACTTATGGTCGATACTGTCAAATGCCTTTTCAAGATCAAGCGACATCATTCCAAAGTCTTCTTTAACACGGTTACCATCAATGAGATCTCTGATTAAAGAAATATTATCATGGATGGACCTTCCAGGAACACAGTAACTCTGTTCTGGCAGTACTAGATCACCAATAACCTTTTTTAGTCGATTAGCTAGTACTTTTGAAAAAAGCTTGTAGTCCGTGCACAGCAGGGAGATCGGTCGCCAGTTCACCAAAAGTCGGGGATCTTCAGTTTTCGGGAGCAAGCACACTACGGCTCTTCTTAGACTCAGCGGCATTATACCAGTCTGTATAGAAGTGTCCAGAACATTCAGCAACTCAGGGCCTAAAAGGTCCCAAAATGTCAGAAAGAATTCGGGAGGTAGACCGTCAATACCCGGAGCTTTCCCTGAATCCATGGCAGCAAGAGCACAGGTTAGCTCAAGGAGGGTGATTGGTAGGTCAAGCTCCAACCGTTGAGCCTCAGTTAGGGAGGGGAGGTGAGAGGTTAAATCCATCATTGTATCATTACAAACAGTCTGCTCCTCAAAAAGTTTTGTAAAGAATTCAATAATGTTTATTCTAACATCATCCTCGTTGACAACAACGTTGCCTCTTGAGTCCAAAACAGAAGAGATTAGCCGTGATGGCTTGCTTAAGGATTCTAAATGAAAGAAAGACTTGTTTGGGGTGTCTGATAACTTTACATTCTGTATTCTAAGTCTAATTAATGTTCCGGCTGCTTTCTCTTGAACTAACTCCCTTAAAAGAGCTTTCTTTACAAGCAATAACCGGTAATTGGCGTCATTGTTTTCATGAGCCAATTTATTCTCCAAATGTAGAATATCCAATTCCCACCGGGCCATTGTAATGTGCTTGTCGTTTGTGCTGTGTGATTGGAAACATTGACAAAAAACCCGAATTTGAGATTTCATGTTATCCCACCATATGCTGGATGAAGAAAAGGAAGATTTCTTTGCTACTAGACTTGCCCAGAAAACACGAAAGGCTTCCTTAAACATACCATCTTCTAGAAGTCTAACATTAAACTTCCAATAAGCGCTCCTACTTGCGGGTTGAGGAAAGGAAAGGTCTAGGGTTACCATATGATGGTCTGAAAACACGGAAGGAAAAATATTTGAAGAAACCGCAGTATTTTTAAAGGGTACGTTGATGTACCATCTGTCAAGCCTTGCCAAGGATACTCGACTATTGGCGCATCGACACCAGGTGTACTGGGATGTGCTTGGGTGGTGCAACCGCCAAACATCAACGAGGCCCATTGTGCTAAAAAAATTGGATAAGTGTACATGGGACTCAGGATGGGGTTCGGCAGAATTTCTGTCAACCGATGGGTTGAAGGTGCAATTGAAATCACCTCCGACACACACACAATGATCAAAATCAACTGATCTTAAGTGATTTATCATTGCGGTGAAGAAGGACTTACGCTCTACGCTATCACTTGGCGCATACACATTAAAAATAGTGTAATGGAAGTTATGGCTTACTAGTTTGAGAGAGCCAAGCCGACCATTTATTACCTCCTGAAAATGGCATGACTCACACACGAGGCCTGGCTTCAGCAAGAAGCCGATTCCAGCAGATGAAGCTGATAAATTGCTGAAATAGCATTGGCTCTTAAAAAGTTGATGCCAGTTATGTTCCACATTTGGTGTGATGTGAGTTTCTTGAAGTAAGATCACATCCACCTTTTTCCGTTGAAATATGTTTTTTACTTGGACCTGGCGGAGGTGTCTAGCACCACCACCGTTAATATTTAAGGTTGCGAGTTTTATAGTTTTCATCCTGTATTGATGAAATCAGCCTGTGGCTGGGAACACTCTACACCTGCACGTGTGATGAATTTTCTTAACCTGTGGTATTGTGACTTATTCAGGTCAAATTGTTCAGGCGTTTTAATTATGGATTTTGCAGTGTGGATGAATGCAGCCAAATCGTCAAAATGGTCTTTAATGACTATGTTACGCTGTCTGTACGTTTCGGCTAGAAACGACACGATGTGTTGGGGGGGTATCTGTGACTGAGATGCTGATGACTGTGACAGCTCAGTCACTTCCACCTCGTCCTCAGACTCTGACAGGTCTGATAATGTCCCACCTGGATCTTGGGCCTTACTTGCAGCTCTCACGAGCTCCTCTGGAGGCATCTCCTGAGATTTCGTTGGGTACTCTGGTACACACTCACGAGCAGACTGGTGCTTACTTTCTTTATGTGTGCTTTGGCAAATGGCTGCAGATCTCTGCGTAGCCGGGGTTACGATTTCTGTTTGTGAGACAGAGCAATTTGTTTGGTCACCAGTCCGCTCAGCTACTGGAGGGGGGACCGGTGGGGCTTCGCGTTCAGGCTCAAAAATGGCCGCATTGTTCGGATCAATGTCGGCTTTATTCTCAGAGCTTGGGAAATCAGTAACATCTTCTTTACCACTTTGGCGTTCGATATTTTCGTTTGCTGTAAACGTTTTGCCCTCTTTTGCAGAGACAGTGTCTCTGCCCAAGACAGCCTTCTTTATCGCACCATCGGGGCTATTTGTTAGTGGTGCTTTCCGTTTTTTGGTCAGTATGACAAGTTCTTCATTCATGGGTTCGTCAGCAGTACTAGCATCACCAAGTGCCATCTCACTGGGTTTGGGTAGCACCGGGGCGTCGGGAGGCACGGTCGGGGCGTCGGGAAGCACAGTCGTGGCGTCGGGAAGCACAGTCGGGGCTTCGGGAAGCACGGTTGGGGCTTCGGGTAGCACGGTTGGGGCTTCAGGTAGCACGGTTGGGGCTTCGGGAAGCGTAGTCGGGACCTCGGGAAGCACAGTTGGGACATCAGGAAGCACAGTCGGGGCGTCGGGAAGCACGGTCGGGGCTTCAGGTAGCACGGTTTGAGCGCCAGGAAGCACGGTTTGAGCGTCGGGGAGCACGGTTTGAGCGTCGGGGAGCACGGTCGAGGCGTGAGGAAGCACGGTCGAGGCGTGGGGAAGCACGGTCGAGGCGTGAGGAAGCACGGTCGAGGCGTGAGGAAGCACGGTCGAGGCATGAGGAAGCACGGTCGGGGCGTTTTCTTTTTTACAGCCCACATTGGTGTGTCCCAATTTGCCGCACTTCGTACAAGATGCTTTGGGACAAAACCTTTTAACGTGTCCGAAGGCTCCACAAAGGAAGCACGTTAAGGTGCCTGACGAAGCGTACATTTGATATTGACGATCATTTACCGAAATTTTAAACGAGATGTTTAGTCCTGTATCGTCGCCGCGATCAGGAAGCACCATGAATACTTGTCTCCGGAAACTCATAACATGTTTCACTCGTTCATCCCGACATCCCAGGGGAATCATCGAGATTCGGGAAACAACAGTTCCATACCGGGTCAGAACAGCCATTAATTTATCATCTGTGATAAACGGAGCGACATTTGAAATAATAACTTTAATCGCCGGTGTGTCCATCGGGGAAACCATGACGAACTGCCCACCTTTCAATGACAGACCGGTACTAACAACATCATGCACGAACTTCTCGTCCGACACGAAAACAACAAACTTTTGGTTCATCCGCGACGCGGCGCGGACATTTTCATCGCCGATAACATTCCCTACAGCTAGGATAATGTCCTCGGTAGGAACACCTTCGGGAGGGACACACACGAAAGCATGCTTCCTTGTTAGGGTTTCAAACCCTTCCTGCCGTGCACGAACACTCGCCATAACGGCGATGTCTCACCTTTCCACCTTGACCAGGCGGAAAGGACACAAAATAAATAAAGTCGAAATGAAATAATGAATAATAAAGTTCACACGACGCGAGTAAGGTAAACAGCACCGACGGAGCAGGTAAACTGAACCGAACGGGTCTGCTCTCACCTTTGGGCTCTTCTCTCACTCTCTCTGTCTCAAGGGGGGGAAAGGGGTACAGGTGGTAAAGAAGGACACGACAAAGGCGCGATAGGAAAGGAAGGAATGGGGGGGGGGGGGGACAACACAACACAAGCACGGAGCTACAGCACACGAACACCAGTGCACGCCATCTTGCCACGCCCAACACACGAACGGCCAGCAGGGGGCGCAAGAGAGAAGAGAGAGAGAGAGAGAGAGAGAGAGAGACTTTGACTTTTTAGTCCTTTTATTACAAAAATATAAAAGTAACAATATACACGTTTTGCAATGAAATCAATAATGCCAACAAAAAGAAAAAAGAAAAAGAAGAAGCACCCAATGATCATCAAATAAGAAACAATCAGTATCTCACAACAGTATTCTAAATTCGTTTTCTTTAACCTCACAAAAACCACCAACACACCAAGTATCAACAAAGTTTTGAAAATTTCTGGCCTCGTTGGAAAGGGTAAATTCCAGTTTCAATCTTGCTGAGACTAATGCATTCAAACACAACATGATATTGCAGTGCTCTATCGGTTTGCCAGATAGTCTTGTCAAATAAACAGCAAGTTTCGCAGTTGCTATTAGGAAACTAAACAGTTTAGATGCAGGATTCTGTTTAGGAGCAAAACCAAAGACGAAATTTCTCAAAGAAAAAGTAACATGCATTTCGTGTGCAATGTAATTCAACCAATGAAACAAAGGAAATAATCGGATACAGTCTATGAATGCATGAAACAAGTCCTCATTGACTGTACAGAAGGGACAACAAACAGATACAGGAGAAAAATGTCTAATAAACGTGTTGGAGGGAACAATCCAGTGGGCCAAACGCCACTGGAGATCACCTGTTCTTTTGGATGTGGGCTCACTATACATGGCTTCCCAGATAGGTTCGGAGGGGGGTCCTCCGGGTAACAATCCTTTCCATCGGGTAACTCCATTTAACGAAGGGTTCCCATTTAACAGCTTGAGGCACATCTTGTAGATGCCCTTGCTGTCCATTGTCTGGAAAAGCTTTGACCCATCGCTAACAGGGGGCAAATCGTTTTGAATGGGTTCAACAATCAATTTAGGCACCGTCGGCTCATTTAGATCTTCTTCTGTACCTCGAGTCCAAGTTAGGCCAAGTTGCCGTCCCACCTGAATCATTTTCCTCAAAATTTTTGCAATCATCCTATGGGACCAAATCCCTGTCAGGTCGGCGATTTCACTTACGGATTTCCAACCATACCCTGAGTCATGTCGGAGATGCCACACCTTCACGATACCAGCTGCTATAAAGTGTTGGCAAAAATCTCGACTCTTTGGAACGTCGGGAAAGAGAGGGTTATAGAACAAAGGCTCGTGTGCCAGCATTTTCGTTACATATGTGTCCGCCTGACGACTCACAGAAAGGCTCTGCCAGGCATTTAAGAGGCTTTGGTAAAAAGCAGGGAGAACCGATATGTCGACATGTTGGAGGTTCATTTGAAAAAGTTCAAACCCGTACCTGAGCCTACCCGCTTGCTGCAGTACAAGGCGCGCAGGGAGCCGGCCTGGCAGATGTTCCATGTAGAGGAGACATTGAATGGACCGCAGCCGGAAGGCCATTAGGCGGGCTTTGATGTCGACGAGGTTGTGGCCACCCTCAGCCGAGGGGCGACATATCACATTGGGTCGTAGCCAGTGGTAGCCTCCCCAGAAGAAGTCCACCAGTTTGCCCTGGAGTGCTTTGAGTAGGGCCTCCAGCGGTTGCAGGCAGATGAACCTATGCCACAACATTGTGGAAACTAAGTTGTTGATCACTAGCACACGGCCCTTGAAGGACAAATGAGGTAAAACCCTTTTCCATCGGTTCAATCTTTCTCCCACTTGCTCAATTACCCCGTCCCAATTTCTCTGAGCATACTGTGGGGAACCAAGGAATATGCCCAAGTACTTAATTCCCTCACTTCCCCACAGCAACCCTGCGGGGAGGGATGGGGGCGGCTGTGGTACAGGCTGAAGAAGGTTGCGATAAAGGGAGGGTATCCATAACGTCTTGCTCTTGTTCCAATTGATTTTTAAAGAGGAGGCAGCGTGAAACTTTGATAGGCACTCAACAAGGATATCAATATCATCCTTATCTTTTACAAAGATGCAGACGTCATCCGCATAAGCACATAGGGTTAGCGGTGCACTCATGGGAGAGAGTGCTATTCCAGAAATCTTCTTTCTCAGTAGATTGAGAAGAGGCTCTAAAGAAAGAGCAAACAATAAACCAGAGACTGGGCACCCTTGCCGAACCCCTCTCCGAACCTTGATGGGGGGAGCCAGCACATTATTAATCTTAATTAAACTAAATACATCCGTGTATAGCAAGGAAATGTAGGAACGAAAGTTTGCTCCGAGGCCGCATGCCTGTAACACATGATGCATAAACTTATGGTCGATACTGTCAAATGCCTTTTCAAGATCAAGCGACATCATTCCAAAGTCTTCTTTAACACGGTTACCATCAATGAGATCTCTGATTAAAGAAATATTATCATGGATGGATCTTCCAGGAACACAGTAACTCTGTTCTGGCAGTACTAGATCACCAATAACCTTTTTTAGTCGATTAGCTAGTACTTTTGAAAAAAGCTTGTAGTCCGTGCACAGCAGGGAGATCGGTCGCCAGTTCACCAAAAGTCGGGGATCTTCAGTTTTCGGGAGCAAGCACACTACGGCTCTTCTTAGACTCAGCGGCATTATACCAGTCTGTATAGAAGTGTCCAAAACATTCAGCAACTCAGGGCCTAAAAGGTCCCAAAATGTCAGAAAGAATTCGGGAGGTAGACCGTCAATACCCGGAGCTTTCCCTGAATCCATGGCAGCAAGAGCACAGGTTAGCTCAAGGAGGGTGATTGGTAGGTCAAGCTCCAACCGT
Source organism: Myxine glutinosa (assembly GCF_964187855.1). NCBI lineage: Eukaryota > Metazoa > Chordata > Myxini > Myxiniformes > Myxinidae > Myxine > Myxine glutinosa. The sequence goes on along the minus strand of NC_136263.1, from coordinate 10,036,899 downwards.
TGAGCCTCAGATAGGGAGGGGAGGTGAGAGGTTAAATCCATCATTGTATCATTACAAACAGTCTGCTCCTCAAAACGTTTTGTAAAGAATTCAATAATGTTTATTCTAACATCATCCTCATTGACAACAACGTTGCCTCTTGAGTCCAAAACAGAAGAGATTAGCCGTGATGGCTTGCTTAAGGATTCTAAATGAAAGAAAGACTTGTTTGGGGTGTCTGATAATTTTACATTCTGTATTCTAAGTCTAATTAACGTACGGGCTGCTTTCTCTTGAACTAACTCCCTTAAAAGAGCTTTCTTTACAAGCAATAACCGGTAACAATAACAATAACCTTTACAAGCTGTGGCCTGTTGTTGATCAGCTGTGGTCTGTTGTTGATCAGCTGTGGCCTGTTGTTGATCAGCTGTGGCCTGTTGATCAGCTGTGGCCTGTTGTTGATCAGCTGTGGCCTGTTGATCAGCTGTGACCTGTTGATCAGCTGTGGTATTGTTGATCAGCTGTGGCCTGTTGTTGATTCAGCTGTGGCCTGTTGTTGGTTCAGCTGTGGCCTGTTGTTGGTTCAGCTGTGGCCTGTTGATCAGCTGTGGCCTGTTGTTGATCAGCTGAGACCTGTTGTTGATTATCTGTGGCCTCTGGTTGATCATCCGTGGCCTGTTGTTGATCAGCTGTGGCCTGTTGTTGCTCAGCTCTGGCCTGTTGTTGATCAGCTGTGGCCTGTTGTTGATCAGCTGTGGCCTGTTAATGATCAGCTGTGGACTGTTGTTGATCAGCTGTGGACTGTTGTTGGTTCAGCTGTGGCCTGTTGTTGATGAGCTGTGGCCTTTTGCTGAATGGCCATCATGTCCTCCATGCCAGCCACCAACGAGGTCATATCGTGATAAGGCTCGGTAGGTTTTCCTTTGGGTGACACGTCTGTCTGTGTGTTAAACGTTCTCAATGGAAAGTGAAACAGACACAAACGTGAGAAATCCCTTTCCCGCGACGATGACGACGAACGGGAAATCAATCCACTGCTGTCCAACGTTATCAGCTTCAATTGGGACCGATGATCACACCCAGAGCCGCGCAGAATGTTACTTTTGCCGAATACGCCATATTAAAAGTTTGAGAAGGCAGAAAGAAATGTACTGTGGCGGACACGAAAGCACTGACGTGGTGACATCACCCCGCACACCAAGTGGGGATGGGCCACGCCAGGGAGAGAGGCGTGGCCTCACCATATACACGGGGCGCGCAGCCCTGAGCAGCTTAGTGCTGCAGTTTGAGTACTTTCAATAAAGACTCTTTTATGAACCGCGTTGTCCGCTTGCTCCTTGCGTAAGCACTAGCGCGCACAGCATCGCGCTTTATATGGTGACCTCGACGTTGGATCTGCCGTAGCGATCCTTCCGAACACGACGCCATTGTAATGGCAAACGACAAGGCAATGGCGATTAAACTTCCCGAATTTTGGGAGGCCCAGGCCGAAGTCTGGTTCGTTCAAGCCGAAGCCCAATTTTAGCTTCGGCGCCTCACCGGCGACGACACGCGCTACTGCCACGTCGTCGCCTCCCTCGGGCCCGGCATGGCCGCTCGAGTTGTGTCCGTCCTTCGCCACCCACCGGATGGCCACAAGTACGAGGCACTCAAGTGGCTACTCCTAGCCACGTTCGGCCTCACGGACGACGCACGGGCCGACCGCCTCCTGGATCTCCCCGAGCTCGGCGACACGCGCCCGTCGGTCCGAATGGACCATATGCTGTCACTGTTGGGCAACGAAGCCCCCGGTTCTCTATTCCGGGCGCTTTTCCGTCGCCAACTTCCAGCGCAGGTTCGCCTCGCGTTGGCCGGGACCGGGCTAACGGAACCCCGAGCATTGGCAGCCGAGGCGGACAGGTACTTCGCGGCTTCGGATACGTGGGCGAGAGTCGGTGCAGACGTCAGGAACCTCGAGGCTGATGCTGCTGATGCTGCTGATGATGCTGATCCACAGCATCAGCTTACGCAGCATACGCAGCATGCTGATATGCCCCTCGTGACCGCCGCCACGCCCCGCCCACCGCCGCGGCGAAAACCGCCACCGCGGGGAAAACCGCCAACTCCACCGGCCTGGCGGAGCCAGCCACACTCCTCCAGCTCCACCACCTGGTGCTGGTTCCACGCCAAGTTTGGCCACGAGGCTCAGCAATGTCATCCGCCTTGCTCCTTCAACAGGTCGGGAAACGCCCGGGCCGGCGCTCAATAGTAGCGATGAGCGCCGGCCATTCGAGCAGCCTGCTGTTCATAACAGACACCTTATCCAGGCGCCGTTACCTGTGCGACACCGGAGCGCAGGTGAGTGTCATTCCCGCCCGTACGTCAGACAAGCACGCCGCGGGCGGGGGCCCCACGCTGCTTGCCACGAATGGGATGCCCATCCGTACGTACGGAAAACGCTGCCTCTCTCTGCGGTTCGGAGGGCAGGTTTTCCGATGGACGTTCGTCACCGCCGACGTGCCCATGGCACTGCTTGGCGCGGACTTCCTGTGCGCTAATGGGCTCCTGGTCGACGTAAAGCGCAGATGGCTTGTCCAGGCCGAGACGTTCAGCTCGCTCGCTTGTGCGCTGCCCAGCTCGTCGAGCAGCTCAATGAGCGGCTTGCCAAGCGGCTTGCCGAACGGTTCTGTTCCGGCCACGTTGATCTGTACGCTTCCGGCAGCGGACGCATTCACCCGCCTCCTCGCTGGCTTCCCGGCCCTCACGCGGCCCACCTTCTCGGCGGGGGCCGTCAAGCACGGGGTGGCCCATCACATCCCCACCGTCGGGCCACCTGTCTACGCCCGGGCACGCCGCCTCGACCCGACAAAGCTGGCGGTGGCAAAAGCGGCGTTCGCTACCCTGGAGCGACTCGGCATCGTTCGGCGCTCAGAGAGTGCTTGGGCGTCGCCGCTGCACATCGTGCCGAAGCCCGGCGGGGGATGGCGACCGTGCCGGGAATATCGCCGTCTCAATGACTCCACCACTCCCGACCGCTACCCCGTCCCCCACATTCAGGACTTTTCCGCCCGTTTGGCAGGCATGTCCTTCTTCTCGAAGGTGGACCTCATACGCGGCTACCATCAGGTCCCCGTCAGGCCGGAGGACGTCCCGAAGACGGCGGTCATCACGCCATTCGGACTCTTTGAGTTCCTGCGGATGCCCTTCGGTCTGAAGAATGCGGCTCAGGCGTTCCAGCGACTGATGGACAGCATCCTGCGCGACTTGGATTTTGTCTACGTCTACCTGGACGATATCCTCGTCGCCAGCGCGTCCCGCGAAGAGCACCTACGCCACCTCCGCACGCTCTTCGAACGCCTGGGCCAGCATGGCCTGATTGTGAACCCCGCAAAGTGCCAGTTCGGCGCCGCCGTAATCGATTTTCTGGGGCACCGTGTCACCAGGCACGGAGCTGTCCGCCTGCCGGCCAAGGTGGAGGCGGTGAAGGGGTTTCCGCGCCCCCGCACGATCAGAGGGCTGCAGGAGTTCCTGGGCATGGTGAACTTTTACCATCGGTTCCTGCCCCGTATTGCCCAGCTCCTGCGCCCCCTGCAAGAAGCTCTCCGAGGTAAGCCGGGCAAAGGCGATGTTACCTGGACCGAGCAGATGGACACGGCGTTCACGGGCGCGAAGCTCGCCTTCGCTAACGCGAACATGCTCGCGCACCCGGCGCCCGATGCACCGATCGCCCTCACCACCGACGCCTCGGACTACGCGGTGGGCGCGGTGCACGAGCAATGGGTGCGTGGAGCTTGGCAACCGCTGGTGTTCTTTAGCCGGCAGCTTCGCCCGCCCGAACGCCGTTACAGTACCTTCGACCGCGAGTTGCTCGGGCTTCACTTGGCAGTCAGGCACTTCCGCCATCTGCTCGAGGGCCGTGCCTTCACGGCCTTCGTCGACCACAAGCCGCTGATCTTCGCGATGGGCAAGGTCACCGAGCCGTGGTCGGCCCGGCAGCAGCGTCAGCCCTCGGCCGTGTCCGAGTACACGATGGACATCCGGCACGTCACAGGGAAGGACAACCCGGTGGCGGATTGCCTTTCCCGGGCCGTCTCCCACGCAGTCCACCTCGGCATCGACTATGCCCGGATGGCAGTGGACCAGGCCGCTGACCCCGACGTCCAGGCCTTGCGGACCGCCGTCACGGGCCTCCGCGTCACCGAGGTGCCGTTCGACGGCGCGGGCACGGCCCTCTTGTGCGACGTCTCCCTCGGGCGTCCTCGCCCCATCGTGCCCGCGGGCTGGCAGCGCCAGGTGTTTGACGCCATCCACGGCCTGTCCCACCCGGGCGCGAGGGCCTCCCAAAGGTTGATCGCCGACAAGTTCGTCTGGCATGGCCTCCGGAAGTCCGTCCGCGGCTGGGCTAGGACGTGCCTCGTGTGCCAGCGCGCCAAGGTGCACCGGCACACCCAGGCCCCGTTGGCCCCGTTCACGGTGCCGGAACGCCGGTTTGACCACGTCCACGTGGACCTGGTGGGACCTCTGCCCCCCTCGCGGGGTTTCACCCACGTCCTCATCATGGTGGACCGCACCACCTGGTGGCCGGAGGCCGTGCCCCTGTCGTCGACGACGGCGGCGGATGTCGCGCAGGCTTTCATCGCCACCTGGGTCGCCCGGTTCGGCGCCCCCTCAGACATCTTGTCCGACCGCGGCCCCCAGTTCACCTCGGAGCTCTGGGGGGCGGTCGCGCAGGGGCTCGGGGTCCGGCTGCACCGAACCACGGCCTACCACTCCCAGGCTAATGGCCTGTGTGAGCGATTTCACCGCTCATTGAAGGCCACCCTCCGCGAAGGCCACCCTCATTGAAGGCCACCCTCTGGGCCACCCTCCGCGACGGCGGCTGGGTCGACAGGCTCCCCTGGGTCCTGCTGGGCCTCCGGATGGCACCCAAGGAGGACCTGCACGCATCCGTGGCGGAGTTGGTCTTCGGGCAACCGCTGCGGGTGCCGGGCGAGTTCCTCCCTGACTCCATGGCACCATGGTCGCGGCACAGCAGCGCTCCGCTCTGCAAGAGACCGCCCAGAGGTTCGCCCCGGTGCCAACGGCATGCCACGGGCACCCACCGACGCACGTCGCCCCGGAGCTTCACACGGCGGAGTACGTCTTCGTCCGCCACGATGCCCAACGGACACCACTGCGGCCCCCGTACGACGGGCCTTTCCGCGTGCTGGAGACCGGGGCGAAGCACTTCACCCTGGACATCGGCGGTACTCCTGACCGCGTTTCTGTAGACCGCCTCAAGCCGGCCCACCTCGACGTGGACCATCCACCGCCAGTGGCCCGACCCCCGCGTCGGGGCCGCCCCCCTGCGGGCGGACCCCCGGCACCGCCCAGCCCTGCCGCCACGCCGCCCCCCGGTCCTGCAGCCGGAGGCATCCCAGATGGCATCCCTGCATCCCAGACGCCGCCAGTCGCCAGGGGGCGCTTCGGCCGGGTCATCCGTTTGCCCCGCAAACTGACCCTTCAGGTGCGCGGGGATTCTGGGGGGGCGCGTGTGGCGGACACGAAAGCACTGACGTGGTGACATCACCCCGCACACCAAGTGGGGATGGGCCACGCCAGGGAGAGAGGCGTGGCCTCACCATATACATGGGGCGCGCAGCCCTGAGCAGCTTAGTGCTGCAGTTTGAGTACTTTCAATAAAGACTCTTTTATGAACCGCGTTGTCCGCTTGCTCCTTGCGTAAGCATTAGCGCACGCAGCATCGCGCTTTAGTACGAGTTTATTCAGACAACACGATGCCCAAACATGCAGGCCCCAGGCTGCAGGCCGTCAACGAGCAACTGACTCCGCCCACCCCGGAAGAGGAACATGTTTACGTAATACGTCATGTTTAATAACAAAGGGGTTTTGAAGTGTCTAATAGTGTCGCCATATGAGAGATCCAGACGGAGCCTTTTCCAGAATATGAGAGCTGGGATCAAAATTTCGGGTTGTGGCAGACACGAAAGCACTGGCGTGGTGACATCACCCCGCACACCAAGTGGGGGTGGGCCACACCCGAGAGAGAGGCGTGGCCTCAGGATATACACGGGGCGCGCAGCCCGGAGAGACCAGTGCTGCAGTTTGAGTTCTTTTAATAAAGACTCTTTTGTTATGAACCGCGTTGTCCACTTGCTCTTTTTGTAAGCCTTAGCGCGTGCAACACCGCGCTTCATTTGGTGACCTCGACGTTGGATCAGCCGTAGCGATCCATCCAAACACGACGCCATTGCGATGGCAAACCGCGGGGTCGGTCAAGCTTCCCGAATTTTGGGAGGCCCAGGCCGAAGTTTGGTTCGTCCAAGCTGAAGCCCCGTTTCAGCTTCCGGCGCATCACCAGCGACGACACACGCTACTGCCACGTCGTCGCCTCCCTCGGGCCCGGCACGGCCGCTCGAGTTGTGTGCATCCTTCGCCACCCACCGGACGGCCACAAGTACGACGCACTCAAGCGGCTACTCCTAGCCACGTTCGGCCTCACGGAGGACGTACGGGCCGACCACCTCCTGGATCTCCCCGAGCTCGGCGACACACGCCCGTCGGTCCGAATGGACCATATGCTGTCGCTGTTGGGTGACGAAGCCCCGGGTTTTCTATTCCGGGCGCTTTTCCGTCGCCAACTACCAGCACAGGTACGCCTCGCGTTGGCCGGTACCGTGATAACGGAACCCCGAGCTCTGGCCGCCGAGGCAGACTGGTACTTCGCGGCTTTGGACACGCGGGCGGGTTTCGGGGCGGCCGTCGCGGCTCCCGAGGCTGCGGCGGCTGCGGAGGTGGTGGACCACTACCCTGACGCACGCCTTGTGGTTGCGGAACCTCCGACCTACCCCGACGCGCGCCTCGTGGCGGCCGCCACGCCCCGCCCATCACCGCGGAGAAAACCGCCACTGCGGAGAAAACCGCCGGCTCCACCAGCCTGGCGGAGCCAGCCGCACTCCTCCAGCTCCACCACCTGGTGCCAGTTCCATGCCAGGTTCGGCCACGAGGCTCGACAGTGTCGCCCACCGTGCTCCTTCGAAAGGTCGGGAAACGCCCGGGCCGGCGCTCGATAGTGGCAATGAGTGCCGGCCGTTCGAACAGCCTACTGTTCATAACGGACACCTTATCCGGGCGCCGTTACCTGTGCGACACGGGAGCGCAGGTGAGTGTCGTTCCTGCCGATACGTCGGACATGCAAACCGTGGGCGGGGGCCCCGCGCTGCTTGCCGCGAACGGGACGCCCATTCGTACGTACGGAAAACGCTGCCTCTCTCTGCGGTTCGGAGGGCAGGTTTTCCGATGGTCGTTCGTCACCGCCGACGTGCCCATGGCATTGCTTGGCACGGACTTCCTGTGCGCAAATGGGCTCCTGGTCGACGTAAAGCACAGACGTCTTGTCCAGGCCGAAGCGTTCAGCTTGCTTGCTTGTGCGCTGCCCAGCTCGTCGAGCAGCTCACTGAGCGGCTCACCGAGCGGCTTGCCGAACGGTTCGGTTCCGGCCACGTTGATCTGTATGCTTCCGGCAGCGGACGAATTCACCCGCCTCCTCGCCAGCTTCCCGGCCCTCACGCGGCCCACCTTCTCGGCGGTGGCCGTCAAGCACGCGGTGGCACATCACATCCCCACCGTCGGGCCACCGGTATACGCCCGGGCACGCCGTCTTGAGCTGACGAAGCTAGCGGTAGCAAAAGCGGAGTTCGCTACCCTGGAGCGACTCGGCATCGTTCGGCGCTCGGAGAGTGCTTGGGCATCGCCACTGCACATCGTGCCGAAGCCCGGCGGGGGATGGCGACCGTGCGGGGACTATCGCTGTCTCAATGACGCCACCACCCCTGACCGCTACCCCGTCCCCCACATTCAGGACTTTTCCACCCGTTTGGCGGGCATGTCCTTCTTCTCGAAGGTGGACCTCATACGCGGCTACCATCAGGTCCCCATCAGGCCAGAGGACATCCCGAAGATGGCGGTCATCACGCCATTCGGACTTTTCGAAATCCTGCGGATGCCCTTCTGTTTGAAGAATGCGGCTCAGGCGTTCCAGCGGCTGACGGACAGCGTCCTGCGCGACTTGGATTTTGTATATGTCTACCTGGACGATATCCTCGTCGCCAGCGCGTCCCGCAAAGAGCACCTACACCACCTCCGCACGCTCTTCGAACGCCTGGGCCAGCATGGCCTGATTGTGAACCCCAAAAAGTGCCGGTTCGGCGTCGCCGAAATCGATTTTTTTGGGCACCGCATCACCAGGCACGGAGCCGTCCCCCTGCCGGCCAAGGTGGAGGCGGTGAAGGGGTTTCCACGCCCCCGCACGATCAGGGGGCTCGAGGAGTTCCTGGGCATGGTGAACTTTTACCATCGGTTCCTGCCCCGTATCGCCCAGCTCCTGCGTCCCCTGCACGAAGCTCTCCGAGGTAAGCCGGGCAAAGGTGACGTTACCTGGACCGAGCAGATGGACGCGGCGTTCACGGGCACGAAGCTCGCCTTGGCTAACGCCACCATGCTCTCGCACCCGGCGCCCGATGCACCGATCGCCCTCACCACCGACGCCTCAGACTACGCGGTGGGCGCGGTGCACGAGCAATGGGTGCGTGGTGCCTGGCAACCGCTGGCGTTCTTTAGCCGGCAGCTTCGGCCGCCCGAACGCCGCTACAGTACCTTCGACCGCGAGTTGCTCGGGCTTCACTTGGCGGTCAGGCACTTCCGCCATCTGCTCGAGGGCCGTGCGTTCACGGCCTTCGTCGACCACAAGCCGCTGGTCTTCTCGATGGGCAAGGTCACTGAACCGTGGTCGGCCCGGCAGCAGCGTCAGCTCTCGGCCGTGTCCGAGTACACAATGGACATCCGGCGTGTCACAGGGAAGGACAACCCGGTGGCGGATTGCCTTTCCCGGTCCGTCGCCCACGCAGTCCACCTCGGCATTGACTATGCCCGGATGGCAGTGGACCAGGCCGCTGACCCCGACGTCCAGGCCTTGTGGACCGCCGTCACGGGCCTCCGCGTCACCGAGGTGCCGTTCGATGGCGCGGGCGTGGCCCTCTTGTGCGACGTCTCCCTCGGGCGGCCTCGCCCCATCGTGCCCGCGGGCTGGCAGCGCCAGGTGTTTGACGCCATCCACGGCCTGTCCCACCCGGGCACGAGGGCCTCCCAGAGGTTGATCGCCGACAAATTCGTCTGGCATGGCCTCCGGAAGGCCGTCCGTGGCTGGGCCAGGACGTGCCTCGCGTGCCAGCACGCCAAGGTGCACCGGCACACCCAGGCCCCATTGGCCCCGTTTACGGTGCAGGAACGCCGGTTTGAACATGCCCACGTGTAGCTGGTGGGACCTCTGCCCCCCTCGCGGGGTTTCACCCACGTCCTCACCATGGTGGACCGCACCACCCGGTGGCCGAATGCCGTGCCCTTGGCGTCGACGACGGCGGCGGCGGACGTCGCGCAGGCGTTCATCGCCACCTGGGTCGCCCGGTTCGGTGCCCCCTCAGACATCTCGTCCGACCGCGGCCCCCAGTTCACCTCGGAGCTCTGGGGGGTGGTCGCGCGGGGGCTCGGGGTCCAGCTGCACCGAACCACGGCCTACCACCCCCAGGCTAACGGCCTGTGCGAGCGATTCCACCGCTCATTGAAGGCCACGCTCCGGGCCACCCTCCGCGACGGTGGCTGGGTCGACAGGCTCCCCTGGGTCCTGCTGGGCCTCCGGACGGTGCCCAAGGATGACCTGCGCACATCCGCGGCGGAGTTGGTCTTCGGGCAACCGCTGCGGGTGCCGGGCGAGTTCCTCCCCGACTCCGCGGCACCATGGTCCGCGGCACAGCAGCGCTCCGCTCTGCAGGAGACCGCCCAGAGGTTCGCCCCGGTGCCAACGGCACACCACGGGCACCCACCGACGCACGTCGCCCCGGAGCTTCACACGGTGGAGTACGTCTTCGTCCGCCACGATGCCCACCGGACACCACTGCGGCCCCCGTACAACGGGCCTTTCCGCGTGCTGGAGACCGGGGTGAAGCACTTCACCCTGGACATCGGCGGTACTCCTGACCACGTTTCTGTGGACTGCCTCAAGCCGGCCCACCTCGACGTGGACCACCCACCGCCAGTGGCCCGGCCCCCGCGTCGGGGCCGCCCCCCTGCGGGCGGTCCCCCGGCACTGCCTAGCCCCGCCGCCATGCCGTACCCCGGTGCTGCACCCATCCCAGGGGCAGCTGGAGGCATCCCAGATGGCATCCCTGCATCCCAGACGCCGCCAGTCGCCAGAGGGCGCTTCGGCCCCGTCATCCGTTTGCCCCGCAAACTGACCCTTCAGGTGCGTGGGGATTCTGGGGGGGGGGGGGGGGGGCGCGTGTGGCGGACACGAAAGCACTGGCTTGGTGACATCACCCCCGCACACCAAGTGGGGGTGGGCCACGCCCGAGAGAGAGGCGTGGCCTCAGGATATACACCGGGCGCGCAGCCCGGAGAGACGTGCTGCAGTTTGAGTTCTTTTAATAAAGACTCTTTTGTGATGAACCGCGTTGTCCGCTTGCTCTTTGCGTAAGCCTTAGCGCATGCAGCACCGCGCTTCAGGGTGTTGTTAATGATGGTGCTGTTAATGATGTCTTGGTGCCATAATTATGACGTCATAATTCGACATAGACAATGCTTAGTCTGATCAGTTTGAAATTTATTGAGTGTGATCTATGCAACAATTATATTAGAGAATATAAATGTATGATGTCATCGCTCACGTGGTCTGGCAGCCATATTGGATCCAAGAAAAAAAAACGTTCAAAAACAGAAGAGATGGCTCGCAACAAGTTCATTGCGCAGGGTAAGTATTCTAAGAATACCATCCAGTTATGAACGGAGTGTAAACTGTATGTTTTCATTCCAAGATATTCGATTGTTTGGAGTATTTTCAAAAAGGTCCTCACTTGTCAGATAGTCCCGTTTTTCACGCAAACAAAACTGTTCGTTATCGATAATGCTCTGATCACAAATATGGTTCTAGAAACCTGACAGATGCATCACCTTTGAAAATCAGAACGACTGCAAGATAGAGAGCTCAGAGCTATCTCCCTTGACATATCATGTGCCTTCGATACGGTCTGGCACCCAGCTCTGCTCACCAAACTCTCCTCCTATGGTATCCATGGAAATCTCCACGCATGACTTGCGGACTTCCTCTCTGGTCGTAGTCAACGTGTGGCCCTGAATGGATTTCTCTCATCGCCCCTTCCTGTTCTGGCTGGAGTTCCCCAAGGTAGTGTTCTGGGCCCTGTGCTTTTTCTGGTTTTCATCAATGATCTCTCCGACTCTCTGGAAAATCCTCTCTATCTCTTTGCTGATGACTCCACTCTCTGCCGTTCCATTCCTCATCCCTCAGATCGGCAGCCTGCAGCCTCCTCACTCTCTGCAGACCTGGACAAAATCACAGACTGGGCAAACAAGTGGAACATGTCTTTCAATCCTGACTAAACACACTCTTACTATGTCACTCCGAAAAGACCGACTGGAAAACCCTCCCATCTAATTTCTCAACAATCCTCTCCAAGAATTTCTGTCGCTCAAGCTTTTGGGTCTCACTATCTGCCATGATCTTTCTTGGGAAAACCACATTTCCAAGCTGGGCACCAAAGCCAGTCGCCGACTGGGCATCCTCCGTCATGCGAAGTCCTTCCTTGGCACACCTGAGCTCCTCAGCACATACAAGGCTTTCATCTGCAGCTCAATGGAATACTGTTCCCCCCTCTGGGCCGGTGCTCCTGCCTTACACCTTGCTCGGCTTCACGCTGTTGAAACCAAAGCTTTCAGAATCATTGGAATCTCCTGCAATGAAGCTAACTCCGAGGGCCTTTTACTCACTCACCGCAGGCAGGTTGGTGGTCTTTCTGTCTTCTACCGACTCCTCTCCGGCCTTGCTCCCCCCGCACTCTCTGTGCTCTGTCCCCCAAATATTCCTACAGGTCGCACAAGATCTGCCAGCAACTCTCTTATGGTTAAACTGCCAAAATCTAGGCTCTCTGCTCACCTTCACTCTTTCATGCCTCTTTTCTCCCGCCTCTGGAACAAACTCCCCCACTCCCTTCAATCCCACTCCTCCCTCCAGGTCTTTAAAACAGCTGTTCACCACCATCTCTTATCTTCCCCCATCCAAAACCTTGATCTTTTCTATCCCTGCTAATTCACCCCAGATACACTTTTTTGAAATTCCAATTTCTTTCCTGGAAGTCCTTGCAGTGTTCATATGTTTTATATCTCTCCCACCTGCCCCCAGCCCTCCCCTCCCACAGTTCTCTCGATGTCCCTGCTCTCAAATGTTGTGTTTGTGTCCTTCCCCCTCTCTCCCCATCTTGTCTACCGCTTCCCTTATTTTGTGTTTTATGTGTCGGTTTGACTTTTTGTGTGATTAATGTTGGCTCTTTCACGAGCCTCGATCTTGTATACAAAAAAAAAAAAAAATGCCTCTGAACAGGTAGATGGTTTTGGAACCCTGACAGATGCATCACCTTTGAAAATCAGAACTACTTCAAGATGGCTCTGATCAGGTAGATGGTTCTGGAACCCTGACAGTTGCATCACCGTTGAAAATCAGAACTACTACAAGATGGCTCTGATCAGGTAGATGGTTTTGGAACCCTGACAGATGCATCACCTTTGAAAATCAGTACTACAGGGTGGGCCCAATGTGTCGTCAGCCCTTGTAAAAATTGTGACATTACCTTTTATATGAGGTACAAGTCCATTTCACAAATCGTTTTCATGGAAGATCTCTTGTGGAAATCCATCGTGTTGTCCGCCAAGAGAGAGCATGATTCATTCACGGTCCAATTGTAGGTCTTCCTTTTCGAAGCATGCACCCTTTGGATGAAGACCTCGATCTGGCTGTCTTGTCTGTGCCACAAGTATTCGTGGGGTATCTCTCGACAGGTGATGTCCATTTTGTGTTTGAACCGTTTCCAAATTTACCGCACACAGATCAGTCGGTTATGGAAGACCTTTAAAAAGGGATGGCCGTGGGTTCGCCTGTTTCGTATTCTCATCTGAACTCCAGGTTCATGACGCAAGTTCACCATGTTCAAATTCCATTTTCCAAATGTTTATATTTTGTGTACTACACCTGAGTCCTTGTATCGCAAGGTCATTGAAAAACCATTGAAAATCATGACATTAATTAATTAGTCTAATTTCAAGGGAATTTTTTTTTTTTCGCCAATCACAAAGTTCCGAAGAAGCTCTAAAGTGTCGATTGTCGATTTCGCCAGTGACGTCACACTCATAACCCATCTTGATCCAAATGGCAGTTTGCAATGAGAACAGTGCATTTCAAGCTTGGATTCCGACACTGATTCTATCGACCACATTAACATCTCTTAAGGTTCTCAGTATGTTAAAATTGAGTGGGATTTTGAAGAAACTATCGGGGACAAACTTAGTGATGGAAACGCTTTCGGGGGAATTTTGGAGCCGTATCATTTTGAGCCATATGCGAGTTATTCAAACAAAGATGGCGACAATGGGGTGTTAATGAAGAAGAAAATGCTGGTCGCATGTTCCATACAAATTGGTAGGTTTTGTTTTTCCGTTCATTTTACAGTTTGCAAGGGCTTTTGCATTAATTGATAAATCAGTTATATTAATGCTGAAGAAATATGGCACGACACAGCACGGACACAGCACGGCACAGCACGGACACCGCCCAGGCACACTTGGACACTGCCGACAAAATGGGCAACAAAGGCTTTGTCCTACCATCGCAGGCTGATCCGAGTCATGTATGTTACAGGATCGTCCCGTTTCATACTTTCCCGGGACACTATTTGTGTCTGTGGTCATGCTGTCATGTCCCACTATCGTGTCTGTGCCGTGCCGATGTCGTGCCCCAGTGGTGGGGGAAGAAGGGGCGTGCGGTGGTGGTGATGTGAGATCGGTGGCCAGCAGGCCAATACAGATGTTTAATTCACTACTTAAATCGTTTGAATAGCTGGGTAGAGATGGTGTTCGAGTTTTGAGCGACGGCTGTTTCTTCCGCTTAATCATGAGGAGGGCATCCCCTTTCAATGGTGGTGGATAACCCCAAGGTCTGGTCATCGTTGTTGTTTCATACAACTGCTCAGTGAAATATTCCGAGTAAAAAGCGAATATTGTAGGCACGATCCACACTCGGGTATTTCAGACAAACGTCCAATTCTGGCAAACTTAGGGTCTTTCGGTCATTGGTGTATCATGAAACCATCTCGGTTTATATTAATTACTACATCCACCAAGGATGTGTCAACTCGGCATATTTGTGGAAAATCAAAAATCATTCACTGTTTGAGTTCAATCGTACCACGATGTAACCCATACGGTGCAACCCATACAATGTAGCCCATCTCAGCATTAATCAGCCACGTTTCAATTTTTTCCATGGAGTGTTTTTGGAGATAGAGATGCGCAACGTTTTTCATTTTTTTCCTGTACCACGTGACCTATTACATCACAATTATAATTAAAATATTCTACAGGAAAACGCGCTCGTACGATGAAAATTTGGTGTCCATCAGACATCAGTTGCAGAGAAAAAAAATTCATACTGATTGGATCAAGCGTTGTACTTGTCGAATTATGACGTCATGACGAAGGCACCGATTACAAGCATATCTTATTCCCCATGGGGAGTACTTGACAACGAGCCATGTTTCAATTTTTTCCATGGAGCGGTTTCAGAGTATATAGTTGCAAGGTTTTTCGATTTTCCAAGATGGTACCTGTACCATCTGACCTATGACATCATAATTATCATTAAAATAAATTATGCAGGAGGAGGCACTCCTATGGTACAAATGTCATGCTCATTGGACTAACACTTGCAGAGGAATTTTTTAAATATACTGATCAGATCAAGCATTGTACTTGTCCAATTATGACGTCATAATTAAGGCACCGATGACATCATCATCAACATAAATTATTCTCCATGTCGAGTTCTTCACAATGAGCCTTTTTCTACTTTTTCCATTGAGCGGTTTGGGAGATATATCGGTGGAACGTTTTCTCCAAGATGGCGCCTGTATCACGTGACTTATGACATCATAATTAGGAATAATATCTCCTTCCCCTCTTCCCTCTCGACTTCCACTCACTCCAGACGCCACCTGAAATCCTCTCTCTCTCTCTCCCGCTCTCTCTCTCCCTCTCTCTACCCACCCCCCCTCTCTATATCTCCCACCCCTCCTCTGTCTCTCACACACCCCCCTCTATATATCTCCCACCCATCCTCTCTCTTCCCCATACCTATCTCTCTTCCGCCATCCTCAACCCCTCCCTCTATATATCTCCCACCCCTCCTCTCTCTCCCCCATACCTATCTCTCTTTCGCCACCCTCAACCCCTCCCTTACTCTCTCCCCCACACCCTCACCCTCTCTTCCCCACTCCTCTCTGTCTCCCCACCCATTTCTCTCTCTCTCCCCCCCACCCTTTCGTTCCCCTCTTGTCTCCCTCTCCCTTTATTTATTGTATGTTTTATGGGACTGTGCCTGTTCTCGTGTGTAATGTGTTAGGTCTTACACAAGCCTTGACTCTGTATACAAAAATATATAAAAATTCAGAAATATTTCGACCCCATGAATATTGCAGGTTAGTGCATTCCCCCCCCCCTCCCCTCCCCTCCTCTCTATCTTTACCTGTACATACATTCCCTTGCTGGCACGTGCCCAAATGTGGCCCCATGTTTGCTTCTTCACTCTGCATAGCATCCTCCTCCATGAGCCTGAATCTATCTATCATCATCATCATACTAAAATATGCAATTTGGTGTCTGTCTGTCTGATAATTTTTTGACTGCAATACATTCTGTCGTTACTTATCCAATTTCAACCAAACTTCACAGGATGACTACGGTTACACAATGAAGGTTGTAGCACATTCATTCCCCCCCCCCCCCTCCCCAAGGGTTTTCTTTCCCCCCCGAGCGGGTTTTCCCGGCCATTGCCGTCAATGGGGTTGAGTTTTGAGGTGTATATCAATGTTAAATTAGCTTTATCATGGCGTTTATCCAATGCCGCTTCCAATACCAAAACTAATGATAATAGCATAATATTAATGTTATTACAAAACAATATTAATACCAATAATATCCCACCTACCCAAAGGGTTTTTCCTCCTTGAACAAACATCGAGTCAACATTTATAAATAGCTTATCATGGCGTTTTCATTGGAGCAATAGCCCAATGGCCTCCGCCAGAGGTAAAAATATTATAAACCACAAACACGTATGATTAGCTTTTTAAACAGTCGTTCATGCTGTTTATATCACTAAATGAAGAAATTTGGAGGAATCCCGACATCCGTGAGGTAAGTTTTACTTACAGAACTGAGCGAAGATCTACTGTAATCTATATACCCCACAAGGGTTGGGTTCATGACATGACCCCCCTGCCACTGCCGTAGTGATCAGGTGTACTCGTAACTATAAATGTCGAGCTGTCTTTCTGTTTGTTACCGATACACTCCAACACCTCTGGACAGATTAGGCCCAAATTTGCCACAGACGTAAAAGGTTGTACCGGACAGGTTTTAGCGAGGTTAGTGGTTCCTGTGGCCACTGGAAAACCCCCAAAAATTATGGGGAATATTTCCTTGCTGTTGCAGTTGGGTGTGAATAGCGCCACCTTTGGTGAAGTTGAGCACTACAGGATGGACTGAATTTCCCCGGACAACTGCCCGACTGTCATCTTCGGTGGTTATTCTCGCCCCCACCATGGCTATTTTTTTCCCGTCACTGGAGACAGGTACTTTTGCTACTATTATAAACAAATGAGTTATGACTGGCTGTTCATTTTTAATCGGCAAATACAATACAGTAAGTAATACATCTGTCTATCACAAAAGGTACGATGCATCAAAATACCTCGCAAGCCTTAACACCAAATGAACAATTCACAGCAAAAACCTATCCCTTCAATTGTAGACCTGCTTCAAATTGATAAATAATGCAACTACACTGAACAAGGTCAAAATACATTAAAATATATATTCCGGTTCAAGAAAAGGGCATTCTGCTGACAAAAAGCCTCCATTACAAGTTTTCCAGCTCACGTGTACACGCCCCAGATTTAAAAAATACCAAAGGATGAGTTTCCAATGATAGTACTTCCTTGTGAGTCTTTGCCCTGCATATGTGACATCATGGAAGCTCATCAATACCCTATAATGCGTTCATTTCGTCCTGATGGCCCGTGCCGTTTATGTATATAATTATACTGATGTCTCTTAATGCGTTTATTACACACTTGTGCACACTGAAGGTGTATGGAGGTTAATTTTCACCCCTGTCTGTTTGTGAACAAGATATCTCAAAAAGTTGTCGACGGATTCGGATGCAATTTGGCAGAGATGTAGCGCATGTGACAAGGACGAGATTATTCGATTTTTGTGAAGATCTTGATTCGGATCCGGCTAGTAGAATTTTTAAAGTGATTCTTCACCATTGGGCGATGGGGCCAAAACTGATACGTAGCAGGATATCTCAAGAAGTTATGGACGGATTTCGACGAAACTTGGTGGACAGGTTGGGTGTGTGACAAGGAAGATTGGATTAAATTTTGGTGAAGATCTGAATATGGATTCGGAAACGAGAATTATTTCATTTTTAAGTGATTCTTCACCATTAAGAGATCGGGTGAAAAGCGATATATAACATGATATTTAAAAAGGTTATGGACGAATTATGACTAAACGTGGGCGATGAGTTGGTTCGGTGACAAGAACAAGCAGATTATATTTTGGTTCAGGTCCGAATCCAGATCCGGCCAATCAGTTAGTAAAGTGTTCAGCCTGGTATGTGCTCTACCGAGTGCTGTTATAGTTTTTGCAAGTGATCCTTCACCATTGAGAGATCGGGCCAAAACGATGCATAGCAAGATATCTTAAAAAGTTGTGGACGAGTTATTGACAATACTTGGTGGATGAGTTGGTTAGGTGACAACAACAAGCCCATGCAATTTTGGTTCAGTGGGATACAAAACGTAAAGTAATCAGTCTGGCAGAGATATGCCCTTCTAGTTGTCCATGCAATGCATCGACAAACTACTTCATATCGTTTCTTTAATAATATAATCCATGAAAAAAGTATGAATATGGAAATAGACATTTAATTGGTAAAAATCAAAACAATAAAGCACAAATAAATTTTCTTTGGTGTGTTTCAACACCACTAAATTCAGAAAAACCTAAAATTTTCCAAAGTTATTACTCGATATTACAAATGTGATACAATCACAATGAGCAGTCCAGGCACGTGACTTTCATTTTAATACATCATGATGTCCTTCGTTACTGCTGGGTTTGTAAATTGCATCACTTGTTGAGCCTCTCGGCGTTTAAAATTATAGTATATATAGGTTAGCCCGATCGGTATGAGGCAGGAGAACATGGCCACCAAAACGAGCCAGTAGCACACCAGGAAGGTGTTCTCCAAAACATGTCCGTTGATCTTTTGTTGAAACACGTCAGATAAGTCTCCACATTGTACGTTAAGGGCATGAAGGATAAGCACCAAAAGGCAGGAAATAACTGCAACACAAAACAAACTATTTCAGTGGATCAACAAGTTATTTTCTGCACTTTATGCCGTTTGAACAAGGAGAATAAGACATAAAATGTCATAGCCCCCGTGGTTTTAGTAATTTTGCTGCACGGAGTTAGACGCCATCAGTCGGCCATCTTTGTTCGGATTACAAAAACAAAATCTGCCTCATATTTTATCTCTCATGTATTGTCTTTGTGCCAAGTTTGACCAAAATCGGTCCATGCATGTCCTTGAATGGTGGGGACAAGTTGAAGTAACAAAATGGCTGCCAGTCGGCCATCTTGGATCTCATCTCGAAACAAAATGACACGCATTTATTATGTAAGCCATCATTCATTATCTGTGTGCCAAGTTTGAACAAGATTGGTACATGTATGTCCGATAAATGGTTGAGTACGTGTTCAATATTGTTTTGTTTTGTTACAACTAAAATGGCTGCCAGTCGGCCATCTTGGATCTCATCTCGAAACAAAATGACACGCATTTATTATGTAAGCCATCATTCATTATATGTGTGCCAAGTTTGAACAAGATTGGTACATGTATGTCCGATAAATGGTTGAGTACATGTTCAATATTGTTTTGTTTTGTTACAACTAAAATGGCTGCCAGTCAACGAGTCGGCCATCTTTGATTAGATCGCAAAATAAATCTTAAGGCAGATCAACTTCATAGAAATCCAACAATTAACTATACATTCAACCACAGTGAAGCAGGAAATTGTTGACCTGACGTAAAAAACTGTTTCCGTTGAATTACTTACAGCCGATGGAGTTCCAGACATAGAGGCCTCTTGGACCATGCAATGTGACGTATGGGTTTGTGACTCCATTGTAAAAGGAGAGTCCACATGCAAACACAGCTGATAGAATGGCCAAGGCAAGTATAATGAGCACAGTGACGTATAATCCCTGGTTTGCTTTGGATCCAGCCTTGAATATCATGTGAGGCACTACCAGGAAGCAAAGGGAAAAAGATTACCATCTCAATTAAAGAGTAACAGAACTATGGAGAAACAGGGTCATCATTCAGTCTGCGAGGGTCATTGTAAAGGTTCTGTAAAAGTTGTAAAGTAAAAGGTCTACAAAACGATGTAAACATCCACACTGTGTCGTTAATTACTGAAACATCGAGTAAATACCTACTTTCTCACAGGCCTCATTTCGTTTCACTACTTCAAACTAGAGTTCCGAGAACACCTTACACCATTCACAGTATTGAGAAAAAGGACAGAGAAACACCTTTTATACCTTTGCTTATTGTAGTAGTAAAAGTTTGTAATTGAAAAAAGCTCCTCTTACTAGTCAGTAAAGCTGATGTTCGGCTTGTCTCTACTCGCCTTGGAAACTGGCTCATGGCAGATGTTGAAGTGAAGAAGAAGCTTGAGAATTGCCACGATTCCAGAATCCATGGAGAAGTCGCATTTCCTATCCTCCCGGGTCTTGTCCTTAACATGGACTAACTGGGCTGCGCAGAATTCTGTGTGCTTCATTTGATGTAACAATGCCAGGCATGGCGAAGGATCTTCTCACTTTCTCAGACAGCCCAGCCACACATATAATGGCCACTCATGTCATATTAGTTGAGCCGTGTGACTTGGTGTGTGGCATCAGACGTGGAGACCTATCAGCCACTGAGAGCTACATTAGAGAAACTCGGAAACCCCTTAAGGTCCAGCTCATGAAGAGGCCTTGAACTCTGCTGTATATACGCACTTGAACCTGCATGGTCAGAGCTTTGATAACACTCCAGTGGTCATCTTAGACAGGTAAAAAAGTGCTCTACTCCAGGTGTAGAGTAATCCACTTGGGAAAGAGTCCAATCACCACCTCTCAACAAATGGGGCTGTTTGCGATTTGATCTGACTCAGACGTGGGACAAGGCTATAGGCCTACCATCTCCTCCACGCCGTCTGCGACCACAACGTGACGCCCGGATTGGTTTACGTCCAGACCAATGCATCCTACCAGTGCCGGGGGCCACGTGGTGATTCTCAACTCTCTTCCTCACTTCAACATTTGCCTGATACAGGCGAGTGAATGAATACTCGTTACTCGCCGAAACGTGGGTTTTACCGAAAAGTAAATCCAGATTCTTTTCGATTATAAACGTTTACTGTTTTAATTTGACTGGATGAACAATTACAACCGACATCAATTTCCTGCTTATTGCGTTCCCGAGCATGATCTATATTTCATACGAGCTGCAATTTTATCTGAGTCTCTGTATTCCCCAATATTGAGGGTGTGAGTGCCAAATTTGATTGTATAAAATGGCGGAAAATTTTGGCCAAGTAGTGCTAAACTGGAGGTTTTTGGAAATGGCAAGAAAGCAATTTGTGTTCTCGTGTTCAGGTATATAATCAGGTCAGGTCAGGTCAGGTATGGAAGCATGTGCCAGAGCAGCCCGTCGCCGCATCCACTTCCCGACAGTACTCCAGGGGCCTCCGTATAATCCAATTGAAATAAAATCAAGATTTTAAAGGTTGAAGATTAAAAAAAATTTTTTTTGAAAGTTTAC
Organism: Myxine glutinosa; assembly: GCF_964187855.1. Lineage (NCBI taxonomy): Eukaryota > Metazoa > Chordata > Myxini > Myxiniformes > Myxinidae > Myxine > Myxine glutinosa. The sequence goes on along the minus strand of NC_136263.1, from coordinate 10,015,877 downwards.
CGCCATTGATGTACCGTCTTTTACACCACCTTATTTAAAACGTTTCAAGAGTTATCCATGGCAGTTGTTTGTGTCCTTTATAACATCCTTAAAAACAGTAAGTTTCCTGTTTGAAATGATTTTCAATTTTCTTTGATTTCCAGGCAGACAGATTAAAAACAATCACCTTATTCCTCTGTGCGCATGCACAATCGGGGTGAGATTCCGTACAATTTGTCAAATTCAGGCCAAAGTATTACGAAGCTGTTCCGATTTGTGTTCAAAATATAATATTCAATTTCAATTATTTCCTCGAACATAGATCGACACACGTCTGTAGACAGACAGACAAAATTAACCAACCTCTGATAACCACTTTTCGCTTTGCATGCTGGGATATAATGCCATCTAGAATTAAGGCTTGTGTTTCCTCACAAAAGTGAAGGGAATAAGTCACCACCATTACTATGTTGTTGTAAATTAATGCTGAGATGTTAATATCACACAAAGTAACACAAATCACCACCATTACTATGTTGTTGTAAATTAATGCTGATATGTTAATATCACACAAAGTAACACAAGTCACCACCATTACCACATGGTTGTAAATTAATGCTGATATGTTAATATCACACAAAGTAACATAAGTCACCACAATTACAATGTGGTTGTAAATTAATGCTGATATGTTAATATCACACAAAGTAACACAAGACACCACCATTACTATTGTTACAGACACGACTTTGATGTTAAGGTGGGCCGAGCGGAATGGCCGTCGTGTCTGCACAAATTACCCGATTATACTCGACGTTGACGGAGCCGCGCTACGCTGGATCAATAAAGGAAAAGAAGACACCCGGCTGGATTATAATGACAGACACCAATGTTTCGATTCTCAATTATATTCGTACGGAAAGGTTAGATTACAGGGGCTAGAGGTATATCACAGGAAGACAGGCACTTAGACACACTCTTATATTGACCCCGGACAGACGACAGATAAACGGGACAACGGCTGACTCACACGGGGATGGATGGCAGGGAAAGGCAGGTATCGGTGGCTCCAGGTGCGCCTGGGCTCGGGGCAGAATCCACACGGTTCGGTCCGGTCCAAAGATGCGGGGAGGTCACAGCGCTCGGAGGTAACGTTCTTTCCCAGGCGGGTTCGCTTCCTCTCAGCGATCGCAGGCAACGTTCTTTCTCAGGCGGGGCGCCTCTGACTCAGCGCGCGCAGGTACTTCTTTCTCCAGCTGGGGGCGCATCTCTGGTCACGTCCGCTAAGTCGCCACGTATATCCGGCGGGGAGTGACACGCCCTCGGCTCGTTAGCTCCGCCCCAGATGGAATCGGTCCGCCCTTCTGATTGGGTGCGGGGGGGTTACCAGGCTCCGCCCTTGACGAGGAGCTGACAGCCAGACCCTCTGGTAACCCCGTGGAGCGCCGAGCCGGTGTGAGGACGCATCCTCCCCCGCGCCGCCGCGCCGCCCCCATCTCCTCTGTTGTTGTAGTTATAGTTGTGGAAGAAGATGGAAGGAGGTATGGAAGATGGAAGGAGGTATGGGAAAGGTCCTAAACTCACTACTGATGCCATATAATCACATTCTGGTGCAACGAAGAGTCATAATTAATGGAAACGAGGCCTTAACTGACATAGACTAAGAATAACTAGCAAGATGTCCGAAAGTTGTCTACGTGTGGTGCGGTGGACCTGGGCACGACATTTAATGGGGGAATAAGGGGAAGGTCGGCTCTACTGATTGTTGTTTACAGACAATGGGACTAGGGAATGGGGGATTGAGGATAGTTGGGGAGTATTGGGGAAAATAGGGGAATATTTACAAGCGGATATGGAGGCCAAATTCCATATTCGCAACATTGCACCCTTCTCTACCCTCGGGGCGTCCCGACCCGATAAATTTTTACCTACTTTAGTGTGGCACGCAATGTAGTTCCCTCTACTATTAACTCTACCCTGAGTGCGACAGTTTTACAGATATTCACAAATGAGTAAATATGTCCCCCTGCGACGTTGCACCCTTCTCCTCACAGAAACACACCCACAGGATAACCGAATCCGGAAAGAATTCGCAAACTAAACATACAGCCGGTAGGGAGCATTATTTACAAGACTACGCTGCTATTTACACTACGATCCAGGACCTGTTTTTGGAGGAACACATGCAGATGTTATGCATAGAGAGAGCGCGCTTGCCAACATCGATACACCAACCCACGAGTGCTCTGTGGCCGACGGCCTTTAATAACGTGCAGAGCACCCTTCCCGAGCATCAAAAGCACCACCCCACCACCAATCGGTGCAGTCACCATTGTTCATTGGAATAAAAATAAATTCGACAACCCCTAACCCTGCAGGTGTCTCTTGCTCTTCTTGTGGTGCACTTGGTGTTAACTAAAAGTGGTTCACCTGTATGGCATAGGTGCCACGTTGACCCATAGGTCCATCCCCGGGTGGTGCTTGGCCGCAAACGAACTGCGGTCCATTGTGGGTGGCCACAAACATTGCGGTCCATATGGTGTATCGATCCCGGCAGCAAACAGCGAAAGTGCAGGCCCACAACTGCGCAGCCAGCACCTCTCTCTCCTCTCTCTCTACCCCAAAGCCAGATCCTCGGAGGTGGGGGACAAAAGAAGAAACAAGTGAGTAAGGTGGTAAGGGCGCAAAAGTGCACGCAATATAAGGTAACGCACACTGGGGGCACATGGGAACCAGGTGAGACAGGTACGTTCCTATCGTACGCCCCCCCCCACCAGGTAACCTACATGGCCCCTCCCTTACCCCTTACTGTATCCACACAACACAACACTACCCATAAACATCTACTTTACAAATCAACAAACATCCCTACTGTCTTCCCCGTTCCTCCCATATACCAAATTCGTCTTCTCTCCCTCCTAACCAATCAAATTTGCCATTTTCAACTGAACATCAAAATTTGCCATCACCAATTCATCATCAGTCCCTCCTAGGGAGGGAGAGATGGAATCACCCCAATGTCTCATCCACGTCGTGATGCGTCTCACAAATCCTCACAACAATTCTTACTTCCTGCAACACAAAACAAAGAAAACACAGGTGTGGAGTCATCATCATCACCACAGGTAAGTGGCTGCGTATGGTGCGACAGGTTCATTAATCCTAACTATTTCCTAAATGACTTTAACAACTTTACACTACCCGGGGTCTTTCTCCGGCCAAACCATTGGCCCTCTTACACTATGGGTTCTAAAAACCAATTCCCATTGGCCAAACTGTGGTGCTCTTCAATTTGGGGTCTCACTCCCCCGATTCATCTCCCGGTGCCCTCGCACAATTTCTGGGCTGCGGCGTGTACCTCTCCCAGTGGGTCTACCCACCTGCACACCTCCACCACTGCAGTTGCCTCCGAGCTTACCTGCTCCTTTCCCTAACCTAACTACCTGGGGAAGGCCCTCTGGCACTCTCCCCACTCGGTGCCCTCTCTGGCACTGGGCTACCCGGGTCCATCCTCCGGATCCTCGGGCCCCATCCACAACTACCGGCTCCCAGAGCCCACCTGCGGCCTCACCTGGCCGACATCCTCACAGTGGTGGAGTGCCCAACCAACTACACACACTAACAGGCTACACGCCCAGCCATTTCCACAACACTAATGCACCCATTCACAACACCATTCTGCAACCGCACCACAGATGCCAATATCCAACCACAATTTACCTATGCCCTCTACCTAACACTTACACTACCCGCCCCGGGTATCCGTGATGGGGGTCCACTCTTCCCCCATTCACACCTTCACACCATGCACACCACTCCGTACCACTTACTCAAACTCTCTCCACACACCTGTACTTGCACACCTGTGCTCTCACACCTGGTGCCACATGCACCCTTCTCTCCCCAAGCGCATTCGCGCTGATCCACACACTCACTACTCATACACTGCTCCACACACCTGTCCAGTTGCACACCTGTGCAATCACACCTGTTCAATTCTCACAAACACGGCATCATCTCAGCTAACTACTCCCTTCTGAAACTTGCGCTTCCCAGTCGTCCCTTTAAACTATTGCGCTCCCTCGTCATTATCGTCCACACTAATCTACCTGCGTCCCTACTACAGGTATCAGTCACTAACTAACCTTAACGTCACCTAATGTCATCTTCTAGGGCCCTATCCATATAACCTAACCCACCCGGGCTAGTTTTCACTGCCATACACCCCATAAGCTATTGCTCCTTTGCCCCCACTGGGAAGGGTGGCAGGGATGCCCCCCTTACCCACCGGGCCCATCGCTCACTACCAATTTTGCACATCAAATTTCAACAAATTAAAAATTTGCCAATCACTGCCCATCATCTGCCAATCACTACTGCCAATCCCTTGCCAATCATCAAATTTTGTTTTTCTCTAATTTTGGGTCCAAAACACTAACCTCATCACCCAGTCTACTCACTAATGCCTCTCGGTGCGCCAATTACTGTCCAAAGCCCGGCTTCGTAAAGCCAAGCAATGGATGCTGGTTGTTTTGTGCCAGCGGCTGGATGCGTCCGGCACTCGGTGCAGGGACGGGGGCTTACCCGGGCCGAGATCCCACGCACCATCTCGGCACGGAGCCATCCCATGGCTCGATCTCGGCCTGCTGGAATGCCTCACCAAAAAGTGGTCGCCATGACGACCCTTCCTATCCTGCCGCCCGCTCCGCCTGGTGGAGCACGGACGCGGCCGTTCAAAGCGAGGCCCAGCACGCACCGAGGGCCCGATTCGGCTATAAGTCGTTCTAAACTCTACCCCGTCTAACGTCGATGCTTCACCTGCATGCTTACATCCCGCAGCCCGTTCCTTGCTCACACATCCAGCCGTGCCCATGCTCCTCGTACCTTTCCTTACACACCCAGGTACACCCATTCCACTCACAGCCTTGGTCACACACCTGACCACCGAACACTTTGGCACACATTCGTTGGTCGCACACCTCACCAAAACACCTCTTCGCGCCCCCTCCTCAGTCACCTCCTCTGTGACAATCACAGGTGTGCCCTCATTCGCACACCCAACCACGTGCCTCACCACCAACTCCAGCGTGCATTCCCACTCACGCTCTACCATTCCAGGTGTGCATCCTTCCATCCCAGGTGTACATCCTCGCTCACCTGTCACAACTAACTCACGCTCCATGTCACTCTCACTACTTTCACCTCCATTCCTGACAGCGCACTCACCCTTACTCTTGACAGCGCACTCTTTCCTCATGCACCTGTCCGTCACACACCTTTCTCGCGCACACTCTCCCGTTACACCCTCTGTAACACTCACCACACCGCGCTTCCATGTGCCCCCTCGCACACGCGCTACGACCGACTCACTCTCGCCAGCACCCTCACTCCTTGGCACGCACTTTTTCCTCACACACCCCAGAGTCGGACTTTCTCGCACACCTCCTTTTTCGCACACCAGACCTGTCGCACACTTCACCAACGGCCTCTCACGAACACCCGGGTCCATCTCGACCCCCAAGCTTCTTAAATCCCCTGGCGCATCATACGCACGACCATATTGGTCACCACTTACACCGGGTCCTCTTCCTCTTCGCTTCTCCTCCATCACCTGCGAATCCCTCATCCGGTTAATGAGCACATCATCACGATCCAAACACAGACTTTGGACCAATTCTTTTATCTCCTCTTTTATCTCTTTCTTATCCTCTCTCCGTCGCTTCTTAATTTCGCTCATCCCTTCTTCCACTTCTTCTAATTTGTGCTTCACCTCTTTTATTCCCCGGTACGTCTCCTCAAGCTCGTCCTCCAAGGCTACCTTGACCGTTTCCATGTGCGTCCTCACCTGCCGGTCCTTCGTCTCCATTACCTCTACCACCTCGTCCAACCTCGTTGTCAGTCCCTCACGTACCATCTGACATTCCCTCTTCGTCGCTATCAAGTCGTCTTTTAGTTCTTTCTGTGTCACTTTTAACCCTCCTAATACCGCAGTGTTCCTTTGAACCTGCTCCGTTAGTTCTTTTTGTCCCTCCGTCAGCTGTTCCACCTCCTGCGTCAGGACCTCTATGCCCCCCTGTAACTTTACAGTCCCCTTTCTCACCTCCTTCTCCATGTGCTCCTTACAGTGCCTCACCTCCTCGCGCACTCCTCCGACCTCCTCACTCACACCTCTTCTGATCTCTTCTCCCATCACTTGCATCTCCTGCCCAGATGCCACCCTCATCTGCTCCATTTCCTCCCTGTGAGCATCCAGTTTGGTTTCTACCCCCATTCTGACCCCCTCTATCTGCTGCTCCATTTGTTTAACTTCCCTTTCCGCTTGGTCCCTCATGTCCCTCAATTTGCCTTCCATACTGTTTTCTAACCCCTCTAACCCATTTTTCACTCCCTCTATCTGATTCTCCTGGGCAGCCATTCTATTTTCTACCCCCGTTAACCCATGTTTCACCTCTTTTATCCCGTTGTCTAACCCCTCAAATTTCTTTTCTAATCCCTCACCGGTACCCCTCGCTTCGTCCCTCATTACCCCCATTTCGTTTCCCATTACCCACAATTGGTTTCCCATTACCCCCAATTGCTCACTCCGAGCATCCATCCGTTTCCCCATTACCCCTATTTGCTCACTATTCTTTTCCATAAGGGCCGTCATTTGCATCATAAATTGCTCCATGAGGGCCTGCATTTGGGCCATCCCTCCCACTTGTGCAGCGGGTGCGGCCGCCGTAGCTATGTGCGAGGCGCCATTTTGCGCGCCCGCCACCTCGTGCGTGACGACGCTATTTTGCGAACCTGCCGCCCTCACTGCTTCGCTCTCCTCCTGTCCCTCATGTCCCTCAATTTGGTCCTGGACCGACCCTGCTTCACTCTCCCCTACCGGACCCCAGCCGTCTTGATCCGCCATAGCGCGACTTTCAAAATTCGAGTTTCGTAACACAAATCCAAATTTTGCTGTTATAATTTCGTCGAGCGCAGTAACCGCGGGACCGCGCTCCGGATCGATTTTGTCGAGCGCAGTACGCGCTCCGAATCGATTTTCCCTCCCAAAATTTGGGCCTAACTAATTTAGTCCCGGGTCCGAATCTCACTCCTCGACACCAATTGTTACAGACACGACTTTGATGTTAAGGTGGGCCGAGCGGAATGGCCGTCGTGTCCGCACAAATTACCCGATTATACTCGACGTTGACGGAGCCGCGCTACGCTGGATCAATAAAGGAAAAGAAGACACCCGGCTGGATTATAATGACAGACACCAATGTTTCGATTCTCAATTATATTCGTACGGAAAGGTTAGATTACAGGGGCTAGAGGTATATCACAGGAAGACAGGCACTTAGACACACTCTTATATTAACCCCGGACAGACGACAGGTAAACGGGACAACGGCTGACTCACACGGGGATTGATGGCAAGGAAAGGCAGATAGCGATGGCTCAAGGCGGGTTCCCAGGGTCCCAGGGTCCCAGGTTCCCAGGGTTTCCCAGGCGGGTTCGCTTCCTCTCAGCGATCGCAGGCAACGTTCTTTCTCAGGCGGGGCGCCTCTGACTCAGCGCGCGCAGGTACTTCTTTCTCCAGCTGGGGGCGCATCTCTGGTCACGTCCGCTAAGTCGCCACGTATATCCGGCGGGGAGTGACACGCACTCGGCTCGTTAGCTCCGCCCCAGATGGAATCGGTCCGCCCTTCTGATTGGGTGCGGGGGGGTTACCAGGCTCCGCCCTTGACGAGGAGCTGACAGCCAGCCCCTCTGGTAACCCCGTGGAGCGCCGAGCCGGTGTGAGGACGCATCCTCCCCCGCGCCGCCGCGCCGCCCCCATCTCCTCTGTTGTTGTAGTTATAGTTGTGGGAGAAGATGGAAGGAGGTATGGAAGATGGAAGGAGGTATGGGAAAGGTCCTAAACTCACTACTGATGCCATATAATCACATTCTGGTGCAACGAAGAGTCATAATTAATGGAAACGAGGCCTTAACTGACATAGACTAAGAATAACTAGCAAGATGTCCGAAAGTTGTCTACGTGTGGTGCGGTGGACCTGGGCACGACATTTAATGGGGGAATAAGGGGAAGGTCGGCTCTACTGATTGTTGTTTACAGACAATGGGACTAGGGAATGGGGGATTGGGGATAGTTGGGGAGTATTGGGGAAAATAGGGGAATATTTACAAGCGGATATGGAGGCCAAATTCCATATTCGCAACACTATGTTGTTGTAAATTAATGCTATGTTAATATAACAGAGTAACACAAGTCACCACCATTACTATGTGGTTGTAAATTAATGCTGATATGTTAATATCACACAGAGTAACACAAGTCACCACCATTACTATGTGGTTGTAAATTAATGCTGATATGTTAATATCACACAGAGTAACACAAGTCACCACCATTACGATGTGGTTGTAAATTAATGCTGAGATGTTAATATCACACAGAGTAACACAAGTCACCACGATTAGTATGTTGTTGTAAATTAATGCTGAGATGTTAATATCACACAGAGTAACACAAATCACCACCATTACTATGTGCTTGTAAATTAATGCTGATATGTTAATATCACACAAAGTAACACAAGTCACCACCATTACCATGTGGTTGTAAATTAATGCTGATATGTTAATATCACACAAAGTAACACAAGTCACCACCATTACCACATGGTTGTAAATTAATGCTGAGATGTTAATATCACACAGAGTAACACAAGTCACCACCATTACTATGTGTTTGTAAATTAATGCTGAGATGTTAATATCACACAAAGTAACACAAGTCACCACAATTACTATGTGTTTGTAAATTAATGCTGATATGTTAATATCACAGAGAGTAACACAAGTCACCACAATTACTATGTGCTTGTAAATTAATGCTGATATGTTAATATCACACAAAGTAACACAAGTCACCACAATTACTATGTGTTTGTAAATTAATGCTGATATGTTAATATCACAGAGAGTAACACAAGTCACCACAATTACTATGTGCTTGTAAATTAATGCTGATATGTTAATATCACACAGAGTAACACAAGTCACCACCATTACTATGTGTTTGTAAATTAATGCTGATATGTTAATATCACAGAGAGTAACACAAGTCACCACAATTACCATGTGGTTGTAAATTAATGCTGATATGTTAATATCACACAAAGTAACACAAATCACCACCATTACTATGTGCTTGTAAATTAATGCTGAGATGTTAATATCACACAAAGTAACACAAATCACCACCATTACTATGTGCTTGTAAATTAATGCTGATATGTTAATATCACACAAAGTAACACAAGTCACCACAATTACTATGTGTTTGTAAATTAATGCTGATATGTTAATATCACAGAGAGTAACACAAGTCACCACAATTACTATGTGTTTGTAAATTAATGCTGAGATGTTAATATCACACAAAGTAACACAAATCACCACCATTACTATGTGCTTGTAAATTAATGCTGATATGTTAATATCACACAAAGTAACACAAGTCACCACAATTACTATGTGTTTGTAAATTAATGCTGATATGTTAATATCACACAAAGTAACACAAATCACCACCATTACTATGTGCTTGTAAATTAATGCTGATATGTTAATATCACACAAAGTAACACAAGTCACCACAATTACTATGTGTTTGTAAATTAATGCTGATATGTTAATATCACACAAAGTAACACAAATCACCACCATTACTATGTGCTTGTAAATTAATGCTGATATGTTAATATCACACAAAGTAACACAAGTCACCACAATTCATATGTGTTTGTAAATTAATGCTGATATGTTAATATCACAGAGAGTAACACAAGTCACCACAATTACTATGTGCTTGTAAATTAATGCTGATATGTTAATATCACACAAAGTAACACAAGTCACCACAATTACTATGTGTTTGTAAATTAATGCTGATATGTTAATATCACCCAGAGTAACACAAGTCACCACCATTACTATGTGCTTGTAAATTAATGCTGATATGTTAATATCACACAAAGTAACACAAATCACCACCATTACTATGTGCTTGTAAATTAATGCTGATATGTTAATATCACAGAGAGTAACACAAGTCACCACAATTACTATGTGCTTGTAAATTAATGCTGATATGTTAATATCACACAAAGTAACACAAGTCACCACAATTAATATGTGTTTGTAAATTAATGCTGATATGTTAATATCACAGAGAGTAACACAAGTCACCACAATTACTATGTGCTTGTAAATTAATGCTGATATGTTAATATCACACAAAGTAACACAAGTCACCACCATTACCATGTGGTTGTAAATTAATGCTGATATGTTAATATCACACAAAGTAACACAAGTCACCACCATTACCACATGGTTGTAAATTAATGCTGAGATGTTAATATCACACAGAGTAACACAAATCACCACAATTACAATGTGGTTGTAAATTAATGCTGATATGTTAATATCACACAAAGTAACATAAGTCACCACCATTACTATGTGATTGTAAATTAATGCTGAGAAGTTAATATCACCCAGAGTAACACAAGTCACCACCATTACAATGTGGTTGTAAATTAATGCTGATATGTTAATATCACCCAGAGTAACACAAGTCACCACAATTACAATGTGGTTGTAAATTGATGCTGATATGTTAATATCACACAAAGTAACATAAGTCACCACCATTACTATGTGGTTGTAAATTAATGCTGATATGTTAATATCACCCAGAGTAACACAAGTCACCACCATTACTATGTGGTTGTAAATTAATGCTGATATGTTAATATCACCCAGAGTAACACAAGTCACCACAATTACAATGTGGTTGTAAATTAATGCTGATATGTTAATATCACACAAAGTAACATAAGTCACCACCATTACTATGTGGTTGTAAATTAATGCTGATATGTTAATATCACCCAGAGTAACACAAGTCACCACAATTACAATGTGGTTGTAAATTAATGCTGATATGTTAATATCACACAAAGTAACACAAGTCACCACCATTACCATGTGGTTGTAAATTAATGCTGAGATGTTAATATCACCCAGAGTAACACAAGTCACCACCATTACTATGTGGTTGTAAATTAATGCTGAGATGTTAATATTACACAATGTAACACAAATCACCACCATTACTATGTGCTTGTAAATTAATGCTGAGATGTTAATATCACACAAAGTAACACAAGTCACCACCATTACCATGTGGTTGTAAATTAATGCTGAGATGTTAATATCACACAAAGTAACACAAATCACCACCATTACTATGTGCTTGTAAATTAATGCTGAGATGTTAATATCACACAAAGTAACACAAGTCACCACCATTACCATGTGGTTGTAAATTAATGCTGATATGTTAATATCACACAAAGTAACACAAGACACCACCATTACTATGTTGTTGTAAATTAATGCTGATATGTTAATATCACCCAGAGTAACACAAGTCACCACCATTACTATGTGGTTGTAAATTAATGCTGATATGTTTATATCACACAAAGTAACATAAGTCACCACCATTACTATGTTGTTGTAAATTAATGCTGAGATGTTAATATCACCCAGAGTAACACAAGTCACCACCATTACTATGTGCTTGTAAATTAATGCTGAGATGTTAATATCACACAGAGTAACACAAGTCACCACCATTACTATGTGCTTGTAAATTAATGCTGAGATGTTAATATCACACAAAGTAACACAAGTCACCACCATTACTATGTGCTTGTAAATTAATGCTGAGATGTTAATATCACACAAAGTAACACAAGTCACCACCATTACTATGTGCTTGTAAATTAATGCTGACATGTTAATATCACACAAAGTAACACAAGTCACCACCATTACTATGTGCTTGTAAATTAATGCTGAGATGTTAATATCACACAAAGTAACACAAGTCACCACCATTACTATGTGCTTGTAAATTAATGCTGAGATGTTAATATCACACAGAGTAACACAAGTCACCACCATTACTATGTGCTTGTAAATTAATGCTGAGATGTTAATATCACACAAAGTAACACAAGTCACCACCATTACTATGTGCTTGTAAATTAATGCTGAGATGTTAATATCACACAAAGTAACACAAGTCACCACCATTACTATGTGCTTGTAAATTAATGCTGAGATGTTAATATCACACAAAGTAACACAAGTCACCACCATTACTATGTGCTTGTAAATTAATGCTGAGATGTTAATATCACACAAAGTAACACAAGTCACCACCATTACTATGTGCTTGTAAATTAATGCTGATATGTTAATATCACACAAAGTAACACAAGACACCACCATTACTATGTTGTTGTAAATGAATTCTGAGTTGATGTAACAGACATGATCACTTCATGTACTTGCACAACATACCTGTATAATTTTCTGGCACATTCATGATACAATGAGATGGCGTTAATCCATGAAACAGTCCGTAGGTTGAAGTGAAGTAAGATACAATATGAGATCTGTTGGGACATCGACTCTTCAACATTATCCATTCCTGAAGTCCCATGGATATGATCAGGAGGACGAGCGTACACAAACTTGAGAGACATGCCAGCAGAAAGTGAGTTCTTTTCCTTGCAGAGACCATGTTGCCACCAAACGTTTGTCGGTGTCACTACTCCCGGGATTTAGTCTCGTCTTGGATACCGAACCGCAGCTGATGCTATAAATACGTTCAGTTTGAACTTCAGACTCACAAACCACACCTGGCCGTGGTGATGGAGCAAAGTCCACAAACAAGGTATGATCTGTGTAGCTCCCGAAAAGGTTGTTGTCAACTTTCGCAATTCTACCACTAATTGCTGAACGAATTGAAAATACATTTCATTCCCTGTGGATTTATGGAATAGTTTTTTTTTTTAAACGTGTGTTCAGAATGTACCTTTACAGGAGTTCATCACGTGACCCTAGAAGATTAACACCAGATTTCTATGCGATTAAATCACATCACAATTCGGAGGAGTTTTTTAAAGACAATTTTAATACCATATTCTATAGTTACGTTTGTGGGAAGAAGTGTCTATTAATGGAGGTGCAACAGCAAATACTTGTATTGACAATCAACCAAAATGGTAGGGCCAGTAAGACCATTGCAACGAGGTAAACGTGGAATCAGGTATCCAGAGGTATCAACTGTAATGTATTGAAGTGAAAATGAGGAAGTCGATGTGCACTGATATACCATTGTGTAATAACACATGACTTCCTCGTTAATTTGACATTTCGATTAAAACACACACACACACACACACACACACACACACACCTCGTTTTTCAATTTCTGTTCCTCACAATTCTGGCTCTCTCTTATTCACAGACACACACACACACACACACACACACACACACACACACACACACACACATATATGCACATATATACATCCACACACACACATACGAACACACACATATATACACATACACACACACACATACACACACACACACACATCTACTTCTTATTGTTGTTTTTTGTTTGTTTGTTCCCCCCCCCCCCCCCCCCTCTCTTGTGATTTTCAATTCTTATTTCTCTTTTTCAATTCTTATTTTAAAATGCATTTAACTAACTGTACAGTATCGGTTGTTCCTAAACTTAAATATAAATAATTTAAAGGATTGTTGTAAATGATGTTAATTTCACAACATCCCATATTCAACTTTATTTAAATTGTAAACCTCAAACATAGTTTCTCCACCTAAAGCAAGAACGTTAACCTGTAAGCAATTGACTCGTTTCCCGACTGCATGGATCATCAGCTGGGCACCGTTCTTCCTCGAGGTTTCGATCCTTTCAGCCCAGGAGCTCTCCAAACGGCGGATCCACAACCTCGATCATTGATCCACATCAATAGATGGTACATCCGTAGATCCACAACCTCAGTTGCGTCCAGGCAGTCAGTCAACTCATCAATGCAACATCACTTATTCCAACTTTACTCGCTATAGGATTTAATGTATTATCATATATGTATTTATAACTTTCCTCACACACTCCGTCATATGATAATACATTAAATCATGCACATCTTACCTTAAATAAACCATATCTACCAACTAGCACGACCACACCACCTACCTCTGGATCAAACTGTATTTCAAATGTTCAAACTGTCACCTATCGAGCCTGGTGTTGGCTTGGTGGTTAGGGTGCCAGCTTGGGATCCTTGGATCCTGGGTTCCAATCCTGGTCGATCGCTGAATTAATGCCAGGGGGGTTGACTCAGTCTGTCATCCTTCTGAGGTCGGCAAATTGAAAACCAGTTCACTGGTAATTCCCTGTGTGTCACAAGAGGCGACCAACAGGGTTGGTGGCAGGAAGAGCATCCAGCCATAAAACATTGCTTCAAAAATGGGGACCACGGTGCCTGAAAAAGGCCAACCCCTGCTCTGGGGGGAAAAATGGCCTCCAAAGGTGGTTCAAACTGTCACCTATAACGGTGTTTTGCATGCTGCCGTATCCTGGCAACCACTGATTCCTAGCAACATTGATTTGTCGTATATTTAATTATTATATTGTACTGTATAATGCTTATATTGTTATATTGTACTGTATAATGGACTGAACCCCGCATGAGTCACGCTGATCCTGGACACCCGAGCGGTTGTGCGTCGCGTAACTCGTGCCGTTAACACTATCGAACCCGATCGAGCGGTTTTAATTCAGGGCGATGCTCGGTCAATATGGAAAGGACGATGACGGCCAGGTTGGAAACCAAAACACAATATTTATTCACAGTATTTACAGAACATGGACAAAGCGAAGAATCTTAACGGCCTTACCTAGGTTCCCAGACAAGGGCCCTCATTCGTTTGGGAAAGGGAAGGAAGAGGGTAATGCGCACGAAGCACGGTCGCTTCGTGCAGCTCGCCCGGATTGGCTCGTTGGACGGAAGCCCCGAGAATCGCTCCAACCTGGGACACCACAGCCGGAGATGATCGCGGCAGGGACGACGATCAATAACGTGCACGTAGCAGGAACCCGAGGAGCACTCAGTCTGCGGGAACCAAGCGAGCGCGGGGGAGTATAGCAGGAGCCCAGCAAAAGAGTCAGAGAGAGAGCGGGGAGTCTGGGACGGGTTTTATAACCCCCACGAAACCCCACTCGAATGTTCCACGGGCCTCCATTGGCCGCCTGGGGTCACATGTCATGACAGCCTCTCATTGGTCACCCTCGGCCACTCCCTTTAGCTCCCATTTGTGACAGCTCATTGGCCACGCCCTCGGCCACTCCCTTTAGCTCCCATTGGCTGCTCGCTGCTCCTCCTTGGCCACTCCCTTTAGCTCCTCCTTCGGGCCTGCAAGGCCTAGCCTAGTCCCATGATGAGGCACTTTAGGCTTCGATGAGGCCTACTATTGCCCTGCCTGCCTCAATGCATCCTAACACCGGAAAGGGGACTATGCTTTACATTTAATAAGAAATAACTAACTATATGAGGCTACATGTTGTGGTGTAACTAACTATGGGGGGTGGGGGGGCGGGGGGGGGGTGTTGCCTTTATTCACAAAACCGCAACAATATATATATATATATATATATATATATATACAGATTTGGCATTTAATATGGAATATTTTTAGCCGCGTCGCAGACGCTGGTCATAGAGTGCCCTCTGCTGTTGTTGTTGTTCTTCTTGTTCTTGTTCTTGCAGAGAAGACAAAACCTCAAAGCTCCACCCATTCTGGGAACCATAGCTCCACCCATTCTGGGAGAGGCTTCATATAAACAAATATCCACCATTTTATTAACTCGCATAGCTTTGAGGCCTGTTTTGTAGGCCCGTGGTGTCTTTCTCTCTCACACAGTTTTATTTCAAATCAAATTCGATATATCATTTCATTTTTCACAGTCGCTAACATAGTTTTAGACTCGGTTGAAAAAAAACGGGAAGAAAATCCGATGAAAGTTGCCCGTTCTAGAACGAAATGAATTCTCAAAGGCCTGTAACTTCAAGTCCATTGAGATATATTTTTTTTTAATCGCGGCATGGTCAGTCATACACCGCCCAAAATAACAGACGGGAAAATGCCGAGATATATTAAAAATTCGTCCATTTGATGACAATCGTCACGATGAAATATTTAATTTATATGTCGTCACAATAATGTGGAGAGAGGAGCATAGCATCGTTCACGTGTCGCCACATACGGGAAATTGCAGAGATATATATTTTTTAAATCGCGGCATGGTCAGTCATACACCGCCTGAAATAACAGACGGGAAAATGCCGAGATATATTAAAAATTCGTCGCCACACACGGGAAATTGCCGAGATATATTTTCACTTTGCACAAATATAACATCAAGTAATCGAATCAATAGGAATGTCCTGTGCCTATAACATCGACGTTATAGGCACAGCTGCATCTAGGCATTGTGTAACATCGACGCGGCTTTTGTTTTAATTAAAACTTTTTGTACTTGTTTTTTCTTGACTTGGATTTACTTTCTTAACTCAGTATATCAATCTGGTGAGTTTCTTTTACACTTTGGTGATTTATTTGTTAAAAGAACCATGTCACTGATTGTCTGTCGCAGCAAGAAGTCAACAACAGGATTATATCACAGGTGGTGTGGCAAAATGTACGGACAGGTGCATTTGATGATTGGCTTCACAGTCGGGTATACAAGGGTTGTTGCGTTCTGTATTAGTGGAAAACAGCTGCTGCACATCTCCAAATGTTATTGCCGCCTCCTCTGGAGATGGTCCGTCAACTCAACAATGCTGTTTTTCATGGAGTGGTGGCTTTACGAAATTACGACATGAAACAGCGTGCTATTGCTCGGCAGTATGGCATCACTCAAGGTCAGGTGTCAAAGATCCTGAAACGAAATGCTCAGAGGGGTGTCCCGACTCCAATACCGAGGCCAGGACGTCCCGCAGAACCACAAGGAGGGATGATCGCCAGCTGCACCGGTTAGTCCGCAATGGCTGTACCAAGTCAGCTAATCGGCTTCGGGCTGAGTGGCAGCAGCTGACAAATGTGCCTGTATCCAGGAGGCTAGTCAACCAACGACTGGTTCAAGCAGGCTATCGTGCCAGGCGTCCCCTGAGAAAGCCACGCCTGACCAGACAACACCGCCAGCGCCGATTTCAGTGGGCCAGAGAGCACCGTCAATGGCAGCCAGGACACTGGAATCACGTGATCTTCAGTGACGAGTCGAGATTTCTGGTGTATCGTCAAGATGGCCGCGTCCGAGTGCGCAGACAAGTGCATGAAGCCTACAACAAAGATTGTATAGTGCCAAGAGTCCAAGCTGGAGGTGGTGGGGTGACCGTTTGGGCTGCTTTTCATGCAGGGGGCAAAACTGACCTGGTTGTTCTGAATGGAAACCTGAACCAGTTCAAGTACAGGGCCATTCTGGAAGAAACATTGCTTCCATTTGCTCGTGCAGCCTTTCGAGGAAACTTTGTCTTCCAAGATGACAATGCACGGCCTCATCGTGCTCGCATGATCCAACACTTTCTTGCTGACCGTGGTGTAGAGCATATGGAGTGGCCTGCCATGTCCCCGGATATGAATCCGATAGAGAAATTGTGGGCAGAATTAACGCGTCAAATCGACCACTTGGACCAGCAGCCGACCTCTGTGCGTGAATTGCAGCAGGCTATTGTCACTGCATGGCAAGCGATCCCTGTCCAAACCTTGGCAAATCTCGTGAACAGCATGCCTCAACGTGTACGTGCTCTCCTGAATGCTCGTGGGGTCACACGAAGTACTGAACTGTAATTTTACTGTTCGTAATCCCAGTCGTAATTTAACTTTTGTTTTTGTTAAAAAATTTTTTGGCCAATGTGCAAAATAAAGAGATACTTCTGGAAAACGTACAGAAGTCTAACACAGTATTGTCCATGAATTGAGTTCGATATCAGTTTACATCACTTTCAAGGATCAATTTATTTGCTTCGAAATGTCAAATGTGGATTTTGTTCCTTTTAAAGGTCACATTAACAAAATGTAGAATAATTTCAACATAATTCCAATTTTTTTTTTTTTTTTTTGTATACAAGATCGAGGCTCGTGAAAGAGCGAACATTAATCACACAGAAAGACAAACAGACACACAAAACAAATAAAATCGGGAGCGGTAGACAAGATGGGGAGAGAGGGGGAAGGACACAAACACAACATTTGAGAGCAGGGACCGAGAGACATGAAATTTTGGTTCTAAGACATCTTGAAAAGTAAGTTCACCCCCACAAAAAAAATATTCCATATTAAATGCCAAGTCTGTGTGTGTGTATGTGTGTGTATATATATATATATATATATATATATATATATATATATATATATAACGTGCTGGCTAAATGGCCGAGTGGATAAAGCATCAGACTCTAAAGCTTGTGAATTTATTTTATTTTATGTATCTTGTGAAAAATGCCAGGGGGCATAGAAAAGGCCCCTTTATATAAGGGTATGTGTCATGCAGCAAAGTAGAGAAAAGAAGGGACATTCCATAGTTTATAGAAAATGTCCAACAATAGAAAAGAAGGGACATTCAAAAAAATATCGTGTGCATGCTGTACTACCCTTGTGTTCTTCGGAGGAACCAAGTAATGCTCTAGAAAAGTTCCTATAAAGGGCGCACCCTCCATCTGTCAAATAAAATACATTTACTTCTTCATGCAGGTGTATGAATCGAATTGGCACCCCTTTATAAAGAAGTGAACAGATTATGACAATGGGCTGGTTTGATAATATCTCAATACAATCATGATTTAACACAGTATTTTGTTATAGTTTTAATTTATGATTGGAATGATGCTCTTTGGAATGAAAATAGAGATATCAAGTTTAAATATGAACAATGAAATGACGTGAGGGTTTCTACTTACTAACCGTGACATTTGCGGATTCACCATACACAGATTCCCCATGGACTGGGGATACAACCATTCACACTGGGTACGTTCGCCCCCCCCACCCCCACCCAAATCATTCACAAACCGGCTGTCAATGCCTGATGTTTGACTGAAGGTGGCACAGGAATGTGGAATTTATTGGCTCCATGATTTAGCATTCACCGTTTCCTCATTGGTTGTTTGCTTTTGGCTACCCACTCATGCATAGCATGGGTACCCCACAGTCACAAGTATTTATACAGGGCGTTTCAAAAAGAGTGATACAACTTTAAATGTTTATTTACAAAGAAACAGAAACCTCCAGAATGTGAACCAAACATTTCTTGAAAGCTTATGACTTGGTATTATATATCACTGCTTACTATTGTAGTAAGTCACTGCTAGAGTTAGTTAGAGCCCAAGGTCTGAAATTGGCATGAACGCAAAATCCTTGTAATTGACGTTCTCGATGTGTGCCCGATGATTGATGTGTTCTCGATCTCTCGATGCGTGCCGAGAATTGACGTTCTTGATGCGAGATGTATTGAATCTCGATTGTTTGATGTAATTGGTGATGTGTCGATGATGTGTGCCTCGATGCGGTTCAGACAGACATTGTCCGACTCCAAAGTTATGTCCAATTTCCTGTGGGTCTCAGGTGGTTCTGCCCTCCAGAAAATGTTGTTGTGGTTGTCGATGGCACCGTTCAAGTGGAAATGGGCTTCATCACTGAACCACATCAGGTTGATCCATTTTGGGTACCACTCCATCCTGTCACTGAGCCAATTGCACATATCAAGTGTCATTCTCATGTCATCTTAACTCAGTTTATGTCTAATAGAGATGATGTGTGGGAAAAGCTTCAGTTCTTCAGTGAGGATACGCCAGCCTGATGTTGGTTTTATGCCTAGCTCCTGGGAGCGCCAGCGGCAGGACTTCTTGGGCCTGTCCACTTCAGAATCATGCATGGCGTCGATGTTGCCTTCACTCTTGGCTACTAATGCTGACCTGCCACTGTTGTCCTTGCTCTGGTTGTGCACTGTACCCTTGTGCTAAAAATGTTTCACAATACGTGGAATGGCACAATTTGTGGGTCCATCAGGTGTTCCGAAGTCATATTCCCAGCAGAAATTCCAGCGGGTGTCTACATATGATTTAGTCTCATAGCACAGGGCCACCACTTTTGTCTTCTGCTCCACTGTCAATGGTATAGTAGATGTACGGAGCGAGAAATACCAGGGAATAAATACCACGATAACACCACCAAACCCTGAAAAGGAAAACTGCATAGGTCAAAATACAAAGAAATGGCAAGAAGTCAAAGTTGTATCAATCTTTTTGAAACACCCTGAATGTGGGTATATATATATATATATTTGTCATTTTTTTTTACTCAGGTTTTGAAACCAATGCAGCAATCCTTATTAAATGTGGTGGCCTTTGCATTGGTTATCTCATGGGCCACCCTTGGGCTAAGTGTACTACTGTACTCTAAGTTGGCCTTCCAATCAGCATTATGTGAAGCCATGTGAGCAGGTGGTGCATGGCTATGCATGCAGCTGGCACAGTGGCACACATTGCCAGTAATGGCTGTGGTCTGGATGTAAATAAATAAGTAAATTAAGTTGATGGCCTTAAATGTAATGGAATTAATGTAAATGGCCTGGATGTTAGGCAGAGGATTCGTTTTTGGAGACCAATGGGTCGGGGTGGTATTGCAACAAATGCTTGACGACTATCTGGCCTTTGTTTTAATACTAGATTTCAATACTGTCTTTTCAAGACAGTTGACAATGTCTGGAAGAAGGCAATGGCAAACCACTTCCGTAGATGCCAAGAAAACAATCATGATCAGAAATTCAAGAGATACAGCTATGTTGCCTGATTATGAGCTCCCCAGGCTTTAAAGCACACAGATGACTACTGCGGAGAGCAAAGTGTTAAGATTGAGATTAATAACTAAACAAGTTGACATGAAGTTTGATAACGGGTTGTTAACTCATACAATCTAATAATGACACACAAACCTTAAATGTTATCTCTCTACCTGGGGTACAACTGCTGCGATGATCCATGAAATTCCATAAATGCGGAATCCACAACGGAAATCCAATTTGTCATAAAGAGTTGTTTTATTACTATTATTTTTCAAAACTCTAGAAATTTCCTTTGCAAGCACAAGCACGTATTTCAAAACAAATCAAAGACAAAACTGGTACAGAAATTGTAGTCAAGGTGCAACAAGGAATGTTTATAAGACGTAAACAAAGAGTTATGTTTTGTAAATGGACTGAAAATAGTTGTTGTGATAGAGCTCATTAATAAATGTGGAATGAATCAAGTATTGTCATATTCAATATGTACACAACAATTGGTAAAAAAAAAAAAAACACAAGTCCCTTTGTTGAGTTGTATTTATGAATCCCTTCATAAACGAACTTCGTCGAGCTTTCGCCTTGTTTCAAGGCCGACCGCCCTTTTGAATCCATCACAACAGCGACCATCCGGTTAACAGGACATGTCACGCCGAAACTAGCCCGGTGGCGGTGATGCATCCAAAGGATAAAATCCTTTGGCAGGAAGTGTCATGAATTCTGGTCTTTCATGAAAGTCATCATTTCATAATGAAAATTCACTTCTCAAGCACGGTCTTCATTTCCCATTCCTGCAAAACATGGCGAAGGTAACATCAGGTCTCCGTTATATTTGGTTGGTAAACCACAGCAGAAGCTGGGGTTGAATTAAGCAGCAAATAGACGACCTCAATTATAAAGCTTACAGAAAATGTCGACGTGGGAAAATAAAGTTAATAAGCAACTCGTCGATTAGAATAAAACCCACCAGGAAAATGACTCACTAACTTAGCGGAAACATGATGAACCTTTGGAATTGCATGAAAAACTTAGCAACTGTAGTTATTTGTTTTCCTTCAACTAAGTCATGAAAGTTTGCTTTAAAGACAAACTTTTCTGTACAGACAAACTTTTCTGTACAGACAAACTTTTCTGTATAGACAAACTTTTCTGTATAGACAAACTTTTATGTACAGACAAACTTTTATGTACAAACTTTTATGTACAGACAAACTTTTATGTACAGACAAACTTTTATGTACAGACAAACTTTTATGTACAGACAAACTTTTATGTACAGACAAACTTTTCTGTACAGACAAACTTTTATGTACAGACAAACTTTTATGTACAGACAAACTTTTATGTACAGACAAACTTTTATGTACAGACAAACTTTTATGTACAAACTTTTCTGTACAGACAAACTTTTCTGTATAGACAAACTTCTCTGTATAGCCAAACTTCTCTGCACATACAAACTTTTCTGTACAAACTTTTATGTACAGACAAACTTTTATGTACAAACTTTTATGTACAGACAAACTTTTCTGTACAAACTTCTATGTACAGACAAACTTTTATGTACAGACAAACTTTTATGTACAGACAAACTTTTATGTACGGACAAACTTTTATGTACAGACACACTTTTCTGTACAAACTTTTCTGTATAGACAAACTTTTCTGAATAGATAAACTTTTATGTACAGACAAACTTTTCTGTACAGACAAACTTTTTTTCTTTTCGTTCTTTATAAGTTGAAGGAAACAACTCTGATAGTACATGTCTGATAATGGAATAAATATGATGCTTCAGATCTTGCAAACCGATTCAAACAGCAGGGCAAGGAAAACGAGATTATTAAGGGGTTGTGGTCAGGTAGGTCAAGGCAGGCATGAAGGGTTTTATCTTTATAGTATTAAATTGTGCTTCTCCAGTGAAAAGTCGAATGACCGACTGCAGAAAGCTGTTGATAATTCTCCAATGCTGACAAAGGTACTCCTTATGACCAAAGAAAATCACAACATGACGCACACCTTGGTACGCTGCTGTACGGCGCCACCCTGTGCCAGCGCGTAAATAGAAGGTGGCCGATGATTCAGGGATGCTCTGCCATTAATGGGTGTAGTTCGTAGCTCCTTTTCAGCACATGTTGACTGCGGCCTTGGCTCGATACAATTCTCAGCAGCTGGTATGGGTACCTGACAGTGAAAGGATTGCTGTCTGCTTTTTCACAATCCATATTGTTTTTTTCAGTGGCTTTGGTTTAATATTTTGGATAAAACGATATATTGTTGACATGTACAGTCACGTGAAAAAGTAAGTACACCCCATGTAAAGTTTTGACTTTTTCAACACATTTCAACGTACAGCTATTTGATCTTCATTTCAACAATATTGATAGATAAAGGTGATATAATACAACAAATATCATGAAACATTTACATTTTGTAGTCCATTGTATAATTTAAATAAACATAAATGCAAATTTCGCATGTGGAAAAAGTAAGTACACCCCTACATTTATCACTACTTCAAATACCTAAAATTAGAATCAGGTGCACCAGCTCAGGTCCAAATGATTAGAACATCGTTAGAGAGGATCTTGGAGGAACCTGTCTTATTTAAACCTCAGACATTTAGTTTGGTTTGCTCTTTGTTGTTGAAGTGTGTGGCGTCACCATGGCGAGATCAAAAGAGCTCTCTGAGGCCTTCAGAAAGAAGGTTATAGATGCCTACGAGTCTGGGAGGGATTTAAAAAGATCTCCAAACAATTTGAAATCAATCATTCGACTGTCCGGAAGATCATCTACAAGTGGAGAAGATGCCAAACAACTGCCAACTTGTGCAGGCCAGGCCGCCCCAGCAAGTTCAGCCTGAGAGCAGACCGCAAGATGCTGAAAGAACTCTCCAAGGACCCCAGAATGTCATCACGGGACCTACAGGTAGCTCTTGCCACTGTTGATGTCAAAGTGCACGAGTCTACCATTAGAAAGAGGCTGCACAAATTTGATCTACATGGGAGGTGTGCCAGGAGGAAACCTTCGCTGTCCAGAAAGAACATCAGGGCAAGACTAAAGTTTGCCAATGAACACCTCGGCAAAGACCAGCACTTCTGCGACAATGTGCTCTGGACAGATGAGTCAAAGGTAGAGCTATTTGGCCACAGTACCAGAAGACATGTTTGGCGAAAACCAAAGACAGCATTTGACCACAAGAACCTGATACCAACTGTAAAGCATGGTGGTGGAAATATTATGGTTTGGGGCAGCTTTGCTGCATCAGGGCCTGGGCATCTCACCATCATATAATCCACTATGAATTCTTCATTGTACCAGAGGGTGCTTGAGGATAATGTGAGGCCATCTGTCAGAAAGCTGAAGCTCAACCGAAGGTGGACCTTGCAACATGACAATGACCCTAAACATACCAGTATATCCACCAAGGAATGGCTGAAAAGAAAGAAATGGAGGGTTCTGGAATGGCCAAGTCAAAGCCCGGATCTAAATCCCATCGAGATGTTGTGGGGGGATTTGAAATGAGCTGTGCATGCAAGAAACCCCTCAACCATCGCACCGCTGAAAGAATTCTGCATGAAGGAGTGGGCAAAAATTTCACCCAGTCGAGGTCAGAGACTAAAAAAAAAACAATAACCACCTTTAGAGGCCATTTTTCCCCGCAAGCGGGGGTTGGCCTTTTTCGGGAACCGTGGTTGTTGTTGTTTTTAGATCCCCTTTTTGAAGCAATGTTTTACGGCCGGATGCCCTTCCTGACGCCAACCCTTTTTGCCGCCTTTAACGACAAGCAGGGAATTACCAGTGAACTGGTACTCAATTTGCCGACCTCGGAAGGATGACAGGCTGAGTCAACCCCCCTGGCGTTAATTCAGCGATCGACCGCGATTCGAACCCAGGATCCTAGGATCCTAAGCCGGCACCCTAGCCGCTAGCCCAACACCAGGGTTTTCGATGTCAGAGACTGGTAGACAGTTATACGAAACGCCGACTTGAGGTTGTTTCTGCCAAAGGGGGCAATACCACGTTTTAGAGCCAAGGGTGTACTTACTTTTTTCACATGCGAAATTTGCATTTATGTTTATTTCAATTATACAATGGACTACAAAATGTAAATGTTTCATGATATTTGTTATATTATATCACCTTTATCTATCAATATTGTTGAAATGAAGATCAAATAGCTGTATGTTGAAATATGTTGAAAAAGTCAAAACTTTACATGGGGTGTACTTACTTTTTCACGTGACTGTATATTTTTCAGTGACCGTGGGGTGTCAATGAGTTGGTGATATGGACAAGACCAGAAGCA
This sequence comes from Myxine glutinosa, assembly GCF_964187855.1. Taxonomy (NCBI): domain Eukaryota; kingdom Metazoa; phylum Chordata; class Myxini; order Myxiniformes; family Myxinidae; genus Myxine; species Myxine glutinosa. The sequence continues at coordinate 9,990,810 of NC_136263.1, read as the reverse complement.
TGAATCCACTATACCTGGGAGTCAGGAAAACGAGGTTGGATAGATAGGCCCATAGATGGTCCTCCAGCCAAGGCCATGTGCAGCTCTTCCTTCACACTTTTCAACTTAAGCTCCACATCCACACGCTCCACCTCACATGCCCTGCACGAGGTATCCAAAGCTTGCAGTTCATCAATGACCGCTTCTTGCTGCGGAGTTTCTGTCCAAACAAAGATAACCGGGTAAGATTTCACTCCATCATTTACTGAGAAAATGCGGGTAGCTTCATTTACTGGGGTCACAGCTGTGTCGCTGATGCAGTGCCCCCTGCAGGTTGGAGTAGGAATTAGTAATTTGTTCAGGGTGTCAGTGATTGCTCGCCTACTCTCCGAGAAGGCCACCGACCGACTAATGTCGGCAAACGGGACCTCCAGTTTAACAACCATCCAAGGGATGGCACATACTTCCATTTATCACCCCACCTGTGAAACTGGAGAAAGGTTTGTATCTGGGTCGAGATTTCGACCCAGGCTATACACAGCCCAGAGTGGAGTGTGCATAAGTTTAAGCTATCCTGCCAGGCCTCTGAGTCGTGCTAAGATGTTAGGTTTGCAAAAAGTAAGCACGCTCAGTTCAATCATTGTATGCTTCATTAATGCACCTTGAACTATTAGATGCAACTTAATGTACTTCCCAGTAATTATGCAGGAGCACCCATAACTAGCCTTTGTTCAGGGTCTCAGATTGGTTGCAAAATGCATAATTGTGTCGGATGTGATTGACGACCAATCAGGGATACAAATGGTAAGACATGGTTGGCAGCTTCCGTTTTAAATACTGCGAAATTAAATGTAGTTTATTTTCAATGTTGCATTCTTAAATAATGGGATGTAAAGTGAAATATTTAATTATGATCAGAACAAGAAATTGTTGTTTCTTTCAACTACAGGGTGTTTCAAAAAGACCTGGACAACTTTGGTTGTTAATATAATTATTACCACAGATGAAACAACAATACTTTTTGTTTTATATGATACAGACACTCATAGTTTTCTTTATTTTCAGGTCTGGTGGTTTAATGTAAAATAAAATGGCGAGTCCACAGGAGAAAGCTCAGTGCGTCGAATGGTTCATCGAGAGGTGATCCGACAAGCAAGTTCAGCGTAATTTCCATACAAGGTATGGAAGGAATCCACCTTTACAGCCTAATATCAGAAAGAGGTACAGGAGATTTAAGGAGACAGGAAGTTGTCAGAAACAGAAAAGTATTGGTCGACCAAGCACAAGTGCAGCAGACGTTGAACAAGTGCGTGAATCATTTCAACAAAGTACCATAAAGTCAATCCGACGCACATTCAGTGAACTGGGACTACCAACCACCACTGTACACAGGATTTTGCATAAAAAGACTGAAGTTTTATGTCTATATGGTGTAGATTCTGCAGTAACTCAAACCAAATGACAGACCCAAATGCTTGGAAATGCTCAGTCACATAGAGGACGACGAAGATTACCTGAAAAAGGTCATGTTCACAGACATTGCTTGTTTTCATGTATCGGGGAAGGTCAACCGGCACAATGTGAAGGCCTTGTAGGTGGATAACAGTTGTGTGCCAAGGAAGGAATTTTCATGATTGAGGATACCCAGAGGGCCACTGGCTTTAGAGGTCAACTTAGAAGTGTTGTTTGCCCAAGCAATATCATAGCTTATAGTTCTGCAGGAGGATTGTTAAGAAAATAGATGGCAGGGTTTGCCAGACAGTACTTTTGTTGTGACAGAGTGAGAGTGTGATATTTGTCAGGGTTGAAAGACCTGTTCCAAGTGTTTGACCAATTAATGATTCTATCAAGGTATAAAGAGGAGAAAGAGGCTGCAGTATGCCTGTCTAGAGGATGCACGATGTCATGGCAGAGCATGGAGTCATCAGCAAATAGACAGAGGATTTTCAAGAGAGTCAGAGAGATTATTTATGAAGATCAGGAATAGGACTGGGCACAGAACACTGCCTTGGGGTACTCCAGCCTTGACAGGGAGAGAAGATGAAAGGATTCCATTGAGACCAACGCATTGGCTACAGCATTATAGGAAGTCAGTGAGCCATATGTGGAGATAGTCTAGAATGCAATAGGATGAGATATGGAAAGCAAGGCGAGGTGCCAGATTGTATTGAATGCTCAATATATGTCAAGAGAGGAGGCCTCGATCTCGCGTCTGACATTGAGGGCTGACTTTGATGGGAGAGTTTCAGCAGCATGTACAAGGTAGAGTGACCTCATCTGGATCCAAATTGATGACCTGAGATGAGTTAGTAGGAGAAAAGGAAGGATTTGATGTCATCAACTGTGATGATGGATTCCATGACCTTGCTGATGATTTCAATTGAGCTGATAGGTTTGAAATAAAGGAGATAGGTTTTTCACCTTGTTTATGTATTCCAGTTATCTTGGCTGACTTCGAAGCAGCTCTTAAGATATCAAGAGCAAATTATAGCAAATTTTATGGTGAAAATTTTCTCTAGAGCAAATTATAGGGTGACAAGGGCAGAGAGGATGTGCCAGCGCAGTGGGGCAGGTTTTTAGGACTCGTGAGTTGATGCTGTCTTGTTCAGTTGCCGAAGCAGAGTCGTGGGTTGCCAAAACCTTCTCCACCTTCTCAGGTGCATAAAACATGGAGTACAGGAGCAGTTGGGTATGACTGAGAAGGATGGGTACTGAGAGTGATGGGTTAACAACAATAATTGGAAACAAACACAGAATTGAGGCATTCGGGAGATGAGTTGGCAGTGGCGCCATTTGAAGAGAGGAAAGGGATGTAAGGGGAGCAAACTCCAGAAACAGACTTGACAAGGCACCACCAGGTTTAGAGGAGGGAGGCAAGTTTGAAAGTTCAATCTTGATGTTGGACAGATGTTGTTTTCTGGCTCTTGTGAGAGTAGACACACACTTGTTGCGGGCTTTGTGAAATGATCGGGGTTTGCTTCTTTTTTTTTTTTTTTTTTTTTTTTGTATACAAGATCGAGGCTCGTGAAAGAGCGAACATTAATCACACAGAAAGACAAACAGACACATCAAACAAATAACATCGGGAGCGGTAGACAAGATGGGGAGAGAGGGGGAAGGACACAAACACAACATTTGAGAGCAGGGACCGAGAGACATGGAGACATCGAGAGAACTGTGGGAGGGAGAGGGCTTTGTGGGGGAGGCATGGGAAGGCGGGGGGGGGGGGGGGGATGGGAGAGGTATAAAACATATGGACACTGCCAAGACTTCCAGGAAAGAAGTTGGAATTTCAAACAAGGTGGATCTGGGGTGAATTAGTGGGGGTAGAAAAGATCAAGGTTTTGGATGGGGGAAGATAAGAGATGGTGGTGAACAGCTGTTTTGAAGACCTGGAGGGAGGAGTGTGATTGAAGTGAGTGTGGGAGTTTGTTCCAGAGGCGGGAGAAAAGAGGAATGAAAGAGTGAAGGTGAGCAGAGAGCCGAGATTTCGGCAGTTTAACCATCAGAGGGTGGCTGGCAGATCTTGTGCGACCTGTAGGAATATTTGGGGGACAGAGCACAGAGAGAGCTGGGGGAGCAAGGCCGGAGAGGAGTCGGTAGAAGACAGAAAGACCACCTACCTGCCTGCGGTGAGTGAGTGAAAGGCCCTCAGAGATAGCTTCATCGCGGGAGATTCCAATGATTCTGAAAGCTTTGGATTCAACAGCATGAAGCCGAGCCAGGTGTGAGGCAGGAGCACCAGCCCATAGAGGAGAACAGTATTCCATTGAGCTGCGGATGAAAGCCTTGTATGTGGTGAGGAGCTCAGGTGTGCCTAGGAAGGACTTTGCACGACGGAGGATGCCCAGTCGGCGACTGGCTTTGGAGGCCAGCTTGGAAATGTGGTTTTCCCAAGAAAGATCATGGCAGATAGTGAGACCCAAAAGCTTGAGCGACAGAACTTCTTGGAGAGGATTGTTGAGAAAGTAGATGGGAGGGTTGTCCAGTCGATCTTTTCGGAGAGACATAGTAAGAGTGTGAGATTTGTCAGGATTGAAAGACATGTTCCACATGTTTGACCAGTCTGTGATTTTGTCCAGGTCTTCAGAGAGTGAGGAGGCTGCAGACTGCCGATCTGAGGGAAGAGGAATGGAGCGGCAGAGAGTGGAGTCATCAGCAAAGAGATACAGAGGATTTTCCAGAGAGTCGGAGAGATCATTGATAAAGACCAGAAAAAGCACAGGGCCCAGCACACTGCCTTGGGGAACTCCAGCCTGAACGGGAAGGGGAGATGAGAGAAATCCATTCAGGGCCACACGTTGACTACGACCAGAGAGGAAGTCCGCAAGCCATGCATGGAGATTTCCATGGATACCATAGGAGGAGAGTTTGGTGAGCAGAGCTGGGTGCCAGACCGTATCGAAGGCACGTGATATGTCAAGGGAGACAGCTCTGATTTCCTGTTTGGCATTGAGGACCTCCATCCATTGTTGAGACAGCAGAAGCAGCATGTCCAGAGTAGAGTGACCTGGTCTGAAACCAAATTGATGATCAGAGATCAAGCCATTGGAGAAGAGGAAAGATTTCATATCCGAAGCAATGATGGATTCCATGACTTTGCTGATAATTAGGAGCAGGCTGATTGGTCTGTAGTTGCAAGGATCTGTTTTTGCACCTTTTTTGTGTAAAGCGGTAATGTTTGCTGATTTCCAGGATGCTGGCAGATGACCTTGAGCAAAAGATAGGGTGAAAAGAACAGAGAGAGGGTGAGATAGAGCGGCAGAGCAGGATTTTAGGACCCGTGGGCTGATGCCATCTGGTCCAGTTGCAGAATCAGAGTCGAGGTTTGACAATAACTCCTCCACCTTGTCAGGAGAGAAGGTCACAGAGTCCAGGAGCAGTTTGGTTCGACTGGGAAAGGTGGGAACAGAGAGAGATGGGTTTGGGACTAAGGATTTTGAGGCAAACACAGAGTTGAGGCATTCGGCTTTGTCACGTGCGATGTCAACTGTGTGGCCATTTGAGGTAAGGGAGGGGATGGAGGGGGAACAAACACCAGAAACGGATTTGACCAGACGCCACCAGGATTTGGAGGAAGGAGACAGGTTTGAGAGTTCATTCTTGAGTGAGGAGAGATAGTGCTTCCTGGCACTCCTGAGGGTAGACACACACTTGTTCCGAGCTTGGTGGAAGGAACTGAGATTTCCTTCAGTTGGATTAGCCTTCCAAGAGGCAAAGGCAAGTTGTTTCAGGGCAACTGCCTCACCACAAGATTCAGTGTACCATGGACGGGAGGAAGGGTAAGACAACTGAAGGCGAGATGGGATAAATTTGTGCATGAGAGAGATCAGTTTGCTTTGGAAGAATTCCCAGGAAGAATTGATGTCAGAGGCAGTGGAGATGGGAGACCAATCCAGACGATTGATGGCTGCTTGAAGACCGTCCCAGTCGGCCTGAGTGAAATGCCAGACTCGTCGACGCTGAGGTGGCTCTCTGAGAATGGCCAGAGAGATGTCCACTTTGACAAGCACATGATCAGAAGAACCGATTGGAGCAGAAGAAGAGCAGCAGACATTAGCAGGGAAGTTAGTCATAACCAAGTCTAGAAGAGAAGATACTCCATTGGCTGAGATCCGGGTCGGGAAATTGACAGATTGTGTCAATCCCAGTGAGTCACAGAAGTCCTTTGCTGAGGTGCCATGACTGGTGAGAGAGGAACCCACACCCAACCAGGTGGCATGATGACAATTGAAGTCACCACATATGAGGAAGAGAGAGTTGGGATGAGTGGATAGAAGTTGGTCCATGTTGTCAGACAGTGAAATGTAGATGGAGTCATTACTGTTTGGGGGACGGTACAGAACACATATGAACAAAAGGTGGGAGCGGAGAGGAAGCCATAGCCAGAGGTACTCCTGGGGGTGAGGAGGAGAGAGGGCAGTGCAAGGAGAGTGAGGAAGAGAGTTTTTGATAAAGATAGCCACCCCACCACCAGGCCGAGGCTCAGGTCTATCATACCGGAGGAGGGAGTAATCAGGAAGAGATATTAAGGAATCAGAGACATCTTGAAGGAGGAAAGTCTCTGTTAAGCAGATCAAGTCTGGATTGTCAGAAGCAACCTGTATGGAGAGATCAGTCAGGTTTGAGCGAAGGCCCCGGATGTTTGAGGTCCATACCGTTAATGAAGAGAGAGGGGGAGCATCGGGTACAGGACAGGGGAGGGGAGGAGTAGGGTAAGATGAAGGATGAGAGGGGGAGGTAGGGAGAGCAGTTGTTAGTGTGTCAGCGATTGCAGAAGAGTTCCAAGAAAGGGAAGGATGAGGAGGATGAAAGGTTTGAAGGTGAAGGGATGAGGCACAGAGAGGGGTTGTTTGAGGGGGGGCAGAGGAAAGAAGAAGGTTGGGGGGGGGGGGGGTGGAGGTATGAGATAGAAGGGAGACGAAGTGGGGAGGAGGCAGCTTTGAGGAGGAGGGGGGAGGAGGGAGAATTGGAGAGGAATGGTATGGGGGGAGATTTGAATGGGAGGGGTTGGGGGGGAGATTTGAATGGGAGGGGTTGGGGGGGAGTTTTGAAGGGGAGGAGTGAGGGGGGAGTTTAGGAGGGGAAGGGCAAGGGGGGAGTTCAGGAGTGGAAGGGCAAGGGGGGAGTTCAGGAGTGGAGGGGTAGGGGGGGAGTTTAAGAGTGGCGGGGCAAGGGGGGAGTTTAGGAGTGTAGGTGCAAGGGGAGGGATTTGGATGGGAGGGGCAAGAGGGGAGTTTAGAAAGTGGATGATTAATGAAAGACGAACATTGAAAACAAATTGGGTTTGTTGTGATTTTCAAGTTAGCAATCCGGTTCAGAATGATGGAGGAGGGATGGAATGAATGTGAATTTAGACCATGTAGTGAGGGAGACGTATAAGATATTGAATTTCTTTTTTTTGAGGTGGAATGAGTTGGAGAGGAAATTGAGAAAAGCCTTTTAAATAGGAAGAAAAACAGCGTGTTGTAAAATACCACTGAGTAAAACACTGAAGGGGAAAGGTTATACATATTTAAATAATATTTAAACAGAACCGTGAACAATCTTATGTGCACAAAAATATCAACGGGGGGAGAGCCGAGAGGGACCACCACGAGTCACGTGAAGGGCAAACGGTGGATGGCAAGGAGTTAATGGGGGTGGGGCGAACAGCACACCTGGACAGAAAATACAGGATGAGTCAACAGTACACGTGGAGAAAGGAAAATAAATGTTTTTGGTTTTTTTTTTTGTTGTTTGGTTTTTGGGGGTGGGGGGGGGGGAGGTGGGGATTTAGAACGTTAGACAGAGTATTATGTTCGGGGTAGAAGGGAAAAAAACTAAGAGCCAAGCAAAACACGATTAAGATAACAAACACCGAAGGGGGTACAACTACAAGGTCGCACACGAGGAGCAGAACACGATTAAATGATGTTGGATTTGCCTTTGATTGGAGAGGATGCTTTCTGTTGGATTTGCCTTTCAGGACGATAAGGTAAGTTGGTTTAAGGCAACTGCCTCACCACAGGATTCAGAGTAACAATAACTGGAGGATGTGTAAGATAACTGAAGACAAGACGGGACGAATCCGTGCCTAAGAAGGAGTAGATTTCTGTGTGAAGAATTCCCAGGCTGAATTCATATCAGGGGTAGTAGATATAGGAGACAAGTGCCAAAGTGTGATGGCTGCTCGCAGTCCCTGCCAGTTTGCCTGAGTGAATTGCCAGACTCGCTGGCATTGAAAATCTAGGGCTGCCTGAGTGGGGGGGGGGGGGGGGGGGGGGGGGAGAGGATGGAAATGTGGGAGGGTAGGACAATTGAGAAGGTGGGAGAGGCTGGAGTGAATGGGGGAGGGGGGGTGAGAGGGGGAAGTTGGGAGGAGATGTGGGGAAGGGGAAGATGGGATGGGAGGAAGTAGAGTGAAATGGAAGCTTTAAGGTGGTGTGGTGAGGGTACGCAGAAAGAGGGGACATGAAGTGGAGGGATGCTGAAGAGGGGGACACAGAGAAGGGGTGGGGTTGGAAAATTAAAAATTTCTCCCACCTCCGGGCAAGGTGAGGCCTGGCCAGCGACTTTGTTAAAGACTTGGCTGAAGAACATTTCCCAGTCAAATCCACCGAAAGGCTCACCACCACGTAATTCAAAACACCTCACCACCACGTTATTCAAAACACCTCACCACCACGTAATTCAAAACACCTCACCACCATGTTATTAAAAACACTTCACAACTACGGAAACAAAAGTATGAGGAAGTAGTTCAGTGACAACACGGACACTGCACAGATATGTAAATACAGTGGTGAAGTGATGGGGGGCGGAGGGGGCGACCGCACCAGGCGCGAAGTGGATGTGGGCGCCAAATGACATCCTCAAAAAAAGCGTTTTCATGCTCCACTTGGTTGTATTGTATATAAATTATAATACAATGAACTCGTGAGATCACGAGAAGCAACTTTCAGATCCACGTTTTACAGTTTAATCTCCGTGCTTTGTGTCAATGTGTCAGGTCGATGTTTATAAACTCCTTTCCATCCAGATTCACTTTTTTCCTAATTCCTATTTATATCACCTCACATAGTAAATAAATCTGTGTTACGGTGTTAGTAATTATCGGGCTGCCTGCTGCATAGATCTCTTATCTTGTACAATGAGGTTTAATATGCACTCGGTAACATGGAGATCGTCCATTGGCCCAAGGGATGGAGGGGTGTAACTGTTGGACGTTTGTTATGTAATTACGTCGATTATATCTAGATATCTCATTGGCTCAAGGGATGGAGGGGTGTAACTGTTGGACGTTTGTTATGTAATTACGTCGACCATATCTAGATATCTCACAGTGTTATGCCCCAATCAGCGAAGGCCAGGATCACGTGTCAAGTGAGTTATTTAACTTCCTTGCCTTCCTCTGCTGCTCTGGCTCATCAGCTCTAGTCTCGAAGCCATATAAATACCACACCATGCTGCATAGAAATACCACACCATACTGCATGTATGTTTGATGTAGTTGTTGTTAACGGTCTTGTAGAATACCTGCCTGCTCTACTTCTTCAGCATTGGTTTACCTTTCACCAAGCCAGGTCTGCTTGGACCAGGGCAGGGATTATACGTTTGCTTTATTATTGCCAAATGGTACGAATATTATTATTGTTATTAATATTATTAGTATTAACAAATGCTTTGTTACAATGTTATCATTGTTTTGGTAGTTATTTTGTAATAGGAATACCATGCCATGGAAGGACCTATTAAACTGCTCTATAAACCTTAACATGGCGCGTGTTTAGAAACAAAGGAATTCTTCCTGATTCTTTGTAGTTAATGAGCCTAATAAGACATGCATATAAGACAGGCATGTTCGATGTTGATATATGAATAAAATACATACAAAAAGAAGAGTATTGTTTATGCTCACTCACCCTCCTCGAGTTCAACGAAAGTGAGCTACAGTTTACAGTTACGGTTTTACATTACAGTTTGTGCACACGTACATATATAAACACATACAAGCACATATTCATATACTGTTTATATTTATATAAATACACTGCCTTAACATTTGTTAACGACATATATGAAGGTAAAAGGGATGTTTATGAAAAAATTAAGTGAATGAGTTCCAGTGAATGAGTTGAATGAGTTAGGGTGATTGAATGAGTTGGAACATCCATTAATCGTCCAAAGTTATGCCATGAGGGAATTTTGTCCGAAGTTTGTGAATCCAAAAAGACTCACGTCTCAGAATTGTGGTTTGTGATCAATTTGTAATCGATTCAATGGCAGAGATTTGAATGTCGTTTATTGAGTGATCTGGTTGATTAAAATGTGCAGTATAAGTTATAGATTTGCTCTGATTGGTGTGAAAGTTACTGATCTCTGACCGTCTGTATTGAGGCGTGTGTAGAGTGTGTTTTCAGTTTTTCCAACATATCGTTTGGTGCACTTTTGACAGGTGATTGGGTATATGACCCATGTAGATTTACAGTCCATATAGGAGGTGATGGGAAAAAAAAAAATTTTTTTTAACGGATTTAACAACGGATTTAATTTAACGGATTTTTTTTTTTTTTTTTTTTTTTAATAGGAGGTGATGGGGAATATTTTTGACGAGATAAGCTCGATGTCATCATCTTACTATAATTCACCAAATGTCCGTCCGTCTGTCTGTCTGTCTGTTCTAAGGTACCGTAAAAAATGCTGAACCGATCGCAAAGATATTTTGGGTGGATAATCCTGGGATCTCCAGGAGTAAAATAGGCTATTTAGTTTTCCCAATTTCAGCTTTAGTCTCCAGCATTCTCAGGTTTGGACTCCCGCGTAACATTCGCGTTCGCATAACGTTCATTGTTCTCATTGTGACGATGTTGTTTTCCCGGGTGCCGCACAAACGGCTGCACCAATCGCTGCACAGCTGCACCGATCGAACTCGGTGAACTCGGACAAGACCTTTTATAAGAACACGGGTTGAATCCCTGCTAAAGAGAATTCTAACCCATTTCAACTGAAGCAAACACGTATTGGGAGTACATACGACATAGTGATTGTGAACATGATTATCGATCACGATTCACGATCATCACGATCATAGTGCATCGATCACTGTGGGACATTTGGTGAATTATAGTAAGATACTGTTTAGATTTTAATGATTTGCGTGTGATATGATTTAACGGATGTTTATATGAATCGTTTAAAATAAAAAAAGCCTTCAATTTCTAATATTTTACCTTTTCATTTGGGCCTCCCAATGGAAGCTCCGCCCATAGGGCGGGTACCGTTGCTAGTCAATATAACGTACCCAGGAATGGAGCTTTGATGAGGTTGTGCATAGATTTTGGCCTCTATCATTCCCATTAAAATGTTGAAGTACGACGGTGCAACAGGGGTACCCATAGCGGTGCCCTTAGTTTGAATGTAATGTCTGTTGAATTGGAAATTATTCAATTTGAGCGTCAGTTCCAATTGGCGCATAAGGCCTTGGGTGGGTGGTATTGGGACTTGTCGTGTATCCAGTGCTTTGCGGCATGCAGACTGGCCTTCTGAATGTACAATATTAGTGGAGAGGGATGTACCATCTTCCGTGACTAAAATTATTCCGGAGTTTAAAGGTGAGTATTTTCCGTTCAATCCTTGGATGTGTCAGAAAACTGGTTGTGTCCTTCAGGTTCGAGATTGTGTTTATATAAATATAAACAGTATATGAATACGTGCTTGTATGTGTTTATATATGTACGCGTGCACAAACTAACGTAAAACTGTAACTGTAAACTGTAGCTCACTTTCATTGAACTTGAGGATGGTGAGTGAGCATAAACGGTACTCTTCTTTTTGTTTGCATTTTATTCATATATCAACATCACACATACCTGTCTTATTTGCATGCCTGCTGTTCTTGTAGACCAAGAAGAAGCCCTGGTCGAAAGCTTGTCTGAAAATTAAAGATCGACTGTCTCGGAGCTACGTCCACTACTTATTTAATTTCTTCCGATTATTTATTAAATGCAAATGACGCACCCTGCTTGTATTGTGGAGTTTCTGCTATTTCTTACAGTTATACGTATATATATATATATATATACAGTATATATATATATATATATATATATATATATATATATATATATATATATATATATATATATATATATATATATATATATATATATATATATATATATATATATATATATATATATACAGTATATATATATATATATATATATATATATATATATATATATATATATATATATATATATATATATATATACATACACATATACAGTATATATCATGTCATGAAGGTAAGAATATGAATGAATGAATGATCGTTTTAAGGCCATTTTTCCCTGCTAGAGCAGATATAAAAGGTAAGAATATAAATAAATAAAAATACATGTGCAGTCAAATGTATACCTTGAGAGGATTGTGCAATTTGTCGCAAACGTTTTCGTTCAAGACGAAGATTGGCAAGCTTTGCGATCAATTCATTGCGTCTTTCCTCCAGCCGATCATGCTCTGCCTGCAGACGTCGAGCATCTGCCTCCACTCTCCAACGGCCATAGGTCATGCCACCTGCACCATGCACACCCCAGCTCACATTCTCATTGTAATAAAACAAATCAAATGTTTGTTTTTGTAATCATGACTTCAGTGTTTATAAAAAAACAGCTTACCTTCTGGAAGAATTACTTGTATATCACACAAAGTATATTGAATTTATTTATGACAAAAATAAAATATATATCCTATAAAGTATATTGAATTTAGTTATGACAAAAATAAAATATATATCATATAAAGTATATTGAATTTAGTTATGACAAAAATAAAATATACATCATACAAAGTATATTGAATTTAGTTATGACAAAAATAAAATATATGTCATATAAAGTATATTGAATTTAGTTATGACAAAAAAAATAAATATGTCATGTAAAGTATATTGAATTTAGTTATGACACAAATAAAATATATATCATATCAAGTATATTGAATTTAGTTATGGCAAAAAAAAAAAAATCATATAAAGTATATTGAATTTAGTTGACAAAAATAAAATAAAAATCACATAAAGTATATTGAATTTAGTAATGACAAAAATAAAATATATATCATATAAAGTATATTGAATTTCGTTATGACAAAAATAAAATATATATCATATAAAGTATATTGAATTTAGTTATGACAAAAATAAAATATGTATCATATAAAGTATGTTGAATTTAGTTATGACAAAAATAAAATATATATCATATAAAGTATATTGAATTTAGTTATGACAAAAATAAAATATATATCATATAAAGTATATTGAATTTAGTTATGACAAAAATAAAATATATATCATATAAAGTATATTGAATTTAGTTATGACAAAAATAAAATATATATCATGTAAAGTATATTGAATTTAGTTGACAAAAATAAAATATATATCACAGAAAGTATATTGAATTTAGTTGACAAAAATAAAATATATATCATATAAAGTATATTGAATTTAGTTGACAAAAATAAAATATATATCACAGAAAGTATATTGAATTTAGTTGACAAAAATAAAATATATATCACGTAAAGTATATTGAATTTAGTTATTGCAAAAATAGAAAATATATCATATAAAGTGTATTGAATTTAGTTATGACAAAAATAAAATATATATCATATCAAGTATATTGAATTTAGTTATGACAAAAATAAAATATATATCATATAAAGTGTATTGAATTTAGTTATCACAAAATTAAAATATATATCATATAAAGTATATTGAATTTAGTTATGACAAAAATAAAATATATATCATATCAAGTATATTGAAGTTAGTTTTGACAAAAATAAAATATATATCATATAAAGTATATTGAATTTAGTTGACAAAAATAAAATAAAAATCACATAAAGTATATTGAATTTAGTAATGACCAAAATAGAAAATATATCATATAAAGTATATTGAATTTAGTTATGACAAAAATAAAATATATATCATATCAAGTATATTGAATTTAGTTATGACAAAAATAAAATATATATCACATAAAGTATATTGAATTTAGTTAAGACAAAATTAATATATATATCATATAAAGTATATTGAACTTAGTTATGACAAAAATAAAATATATATCATATAAAGTATATTGAATTTAGTTATGACAAAAATAAAATATATATCATATAAAGTATATTGAATTTAGTTATGACAAAAATAAAATATATATCGTATAAAGTATATTGAATTTAGTTATGATAAACATAAAATATATATCATATGAAGTATATTGAATTTAGTTGTGACAAAAATAAAATATATGTCATATCAAGTATATTGAATTTAGTTATGACAAAAATAAAATATATATCATATAAAGTATATTGAATTTAGTTATGACAAAAATAAAATATATATCATAGAAAGTATATTGAATTTAGTTATGACAAAAATAAAATATATATCATATAAAGTATATGGAATTTAGTTATGACAAAAATAAAATTTATATCATATCAAGTATATTGAATTTAGTTATGGCAAAAAAATATGTATATCATATAAAGTATATTGAATTTAGTTATGACAAAAATAAAATATATGTCATATAAAGTATATTGAATTTAGTTATGACAAAAAGAAAATATATATCATATCAAGTATATTGAATTTAGTTATGGCAAAAAAAAAAAAATCATATAAAGTATATTGAATTTAGTTATGACAAAAATAAAATATATATCATATAAAGTATATTGAATTTAGTTATGACAAAAATAAAATATATATCATATAAAGTATATTGAATTTAGTTATGACAAAAATAAAATATATCTATCTATAATTCCAGTAATCTCTGTACGTTTGTACGTCTGTTTGTCTGTGACCGCTGTTTCTCGACAACCACGGGTCCGATATACTTTTAACTTGCCAGGTATATTGCTGGGGACCCGAGGATGTGCCTTTTCAAGGTTTCATATTAATCGGACAATTACTTACCGAGCTATGTCCAAAAAACGATTCAACCAATCAGAGAGCAGCGAACTAGCGCGTGTGCCGAACGTGGCGGACACACTCTGCCTCGGATGGCACATTTGAGAGCGTATTCATTTATTTCACGTTTGCAAACTATGTTGGCGTTAAACTATGTTTTAAAACTAATAAAAACGATTTTGCGATTCATTCGCTTTCCTGCGCGTTTGTGCACGCGATGGCGATTTCTTTACCAAACTCCGGAAGCCGTTCGCTTTGGACCAAACCATTTCATGTAAATAGAGGGGGGGGATATAATTTTAGATATAGATATAGTACGGGCAATGCCCTAGTATCATATAAAGTATATTGAATTTAGTTATGACAAAAATAAAATATATATCATATAAAGTATATTGAATTTAGTTATGACAAAAATAAAATATATATCATATAAAGTATATTGAAGTAAGTTGACAAAAATAAAATATATATCATATAAAGTATATTGAATTTAGTTATGAGAAAAATAAAATATATATCGTATAAAGTATATTTAATTTAGTTATGACAAAAATAAAATATATATCATATAAAGTATATTGAATTTAGTTATGACAAAAATAAAATATGTATCATATAAAGTATGTTGAATTTAGTTATGACAAAAATAAAATATATATCATATAAAGTATATTGAATTTAGTTATGACAAAAATAAAATATATATCATAGAAAGTATATTGAATTTAGTTGACAAAAATAAAATATATATCACGTAAAGTATATTGAATTTAGTTGACAAAAATAAAATATATATCACAGAAAGTATATTGAATTTAGTTGACAAAAATAAAATATATATCACGTAAAGTATATTGAATTTAGTTGACAAAAATAAAATATATATCACAGAAAGTATATTGAATTTAGTTGACAAAAATAAAATATATATCATATAAAGTATATTGAATTTAGTTGACAAAAATAAAATATATATCACAGAAAGTATATTGAATTTAGTTGACAAAAATAAAATATATATCACGTAAAGTATATTGAATTTAGTTATTGCAAAAATAGAAAATATATCATATAAAGTATATTGAATTTAGTTATGACAAAAATAAAATATATATCATATCAAGTATATTGAATTTAGTTATGACAAAAATAAAATATATATCATATAAAGTATATTGAATTTAGTTATCACAAAATTAAAATATATATCATATAAAGTATATTGAATTTAGTTATGACAAAAATAAAATATATATCATATCAAGTATATTGAAGTTAGTTTTGACAAAAATAAAATATATATCATATAAAGTATATTGAATTTAGTTGACAAAAATAAAATAAAAATGACATAAAGTATATTGAATTTCGTAATGACAAAAATAGAAAATATATCATATAAAGTATATTGAATTTAGTTATGACAAAAATAAAATATACATCATATCAAGTATATTGAATTTAGTTATGACAAAAATAAAATATATATCACATAAAGTATATTGAATTTAGTTAAGACAAAATTAATATATATATCATATAAAGTATATTGAACTTAGTTATGACAAAAAAAAAAATATATCATATAAAGTATATTGAATTTAGTTATGACAAAGAAAATATATATCATATAAAGTATATTGAATTTAGTTATGACAAAAATAAAATATATATCATATGAAGTATATTGAAGTTAGTCATTACAAAAATAAAATATATATCGTATAAAGTATATTGAATTTAGTTATGACAAACATAAAATATATATCATATCAAGTATATTGAATTTAGTTGTGACAAAAATAAAATATATGTCATATCAAGTATATTGAATTTAGTTATGACAAAAATAAAATATATATCATATAAAGTATATTGAATTTAGTTATGACAAAAATAAAATATATATCATAGAAAGTATATTGAATTTAGTTATGACAAAAATAAAATATATATCATATAAAGTATATGGAATTTAGTTATGACAAAAATAAAATATATATCATAGAAAGTATATTGAATTTAGTTATGACAAAAATAAAATATATATCATATAAAGTGTATTGAATTTAGTTATGACAAAAATAAAATATATATCATATCAAGTATATTGAATTTAGTTATGACAAAAATAAAATATATATCATATAAAGTATATTGAATTTAGTTATGACAAAAATAAAATATATATCATATAAAGTGTATTGAATTTAGTTATGACAAAAATAAAATATATATCATATCAAGTATATTGAATTTAGTTATGACAAAAATAAAATATATATCATATAAAGTGTATTGAATTTAGTTATGACAAAAATAAAATATATATCATATCAAGTATATTGAATTTAGTTATGACAAAAATAAAATATATATCATATCAAGTATATTGAATTTAGTTATGACAAAAATAAAATATATATCATATCAAGTGTATTGAATTTAGTTATGACAAAAATAAAATATATATCATATCAAGTATATTGAATTTAGTTATGACAAAAATAAAATATATATCATATAAAGTGTATTGAATTTAGTTATGACAAAAATAAAATATATATCATATAAAGTGTATTGAATTTAGTTATGACAAAAATAAAATATATATCATAAAGTATATTGAACCTAGTTATGACAAAAATAAAATATATATCATGTAAAGTATATTGAAGTTAGTTATGACAAAAATAAAATATATATATCATATAAAATATATTGAATTTAGTTATGACAAAAATAAAATATATATCATATAAAATATATTGAATTTAGTTATGACAAAAATGAAATATACAATCACGTGAAAAAGTAAGTACACACCATGTAAAGTTTTGACTTTTTCAACATACAGCTATTTGATCTTCATTTCAACAATATTGATAGATAAAGGTGATATAAAATAACAAATATCATTAAACATTTACATTTTGTAGTCCATTGTATAATTTAAATAAACATAAATGCAAATTTCGCATGTGGAAAAAGTAAGTACACCCTTGGCTCTACTCTAAGAGGTTGTATTGCCCCCTTTGGCAGAAACAACCACAAGTAGGCGTTTCTTATAACTGTCTACCAGTCTCTGACATCGACTGGGAGAAATTTTTGCCCACTCCTCCATGCAGAATTCTTTCAGCTGTGCGATGTTTGAGGGGTTTCTTGCATGCACAGCTCGTTTCAAATCCCCCCACAACATCTCGATGGGATTTAGATCCGGGTTTTGACTTGGCCATTCCAGAACCCTCCACCTCTTTCTTTTCAGCCATTCCTTGGTGGATTTACTGGTATGTTTAGGGTCATTGTCATGTTGCAAGGTCCACCTTCGGTTGAGCTTCAACTTTCCGACTAATGGCCTCACATTATCCTCAATACAAGCACCCTCTGGTACAATGAAGAATTCAGAGTGGATTATATGATGGTGAGCTGCCCAGGCCCTGATGCAGCAAAGCTGCCCCAAACCATAATATTTCCACCACCATGCTTTACAGTTGGTATCAGGTTCTTGTGGTCAAATACTGTCTTTGGTTTTAACCAAACATGTCTTCTGGTACTGTGGCCAAATAGCCCTACCTTTGACTCATCTGTTCAGAGCACATTGTTCCAGCAGTGCTGGTCCTTGCCTCGGTGTTCATTGGCAAACTTTAGTCTTGCCCTGTTATTTCTTGGACAGCAAAGGTTTCCTCCTGGCACACCTCCCATGTAGATCAAATTTGTGCAGCCTCTTTCTAATGGTAGACTCGTGCACTTTGACATCAACAGTGGCAACAGCTACCTGTAGGTCCCGTGATGACATTCTCGGGTTCTTAGAGACTTCTTTCAGCATCTTGCGGTCTGCTCTCGGGCTGAACTTGCTGGGGCGGCCTGGCCTGAACAAGTTGGCAGTTGTTTGGAATCTTCTCCACTTGTAGATGAACTTCCGGACAGTTGAATGATTGATTTAAAATTGTTTGGAGATTTTTAAAAATCTCTACCCAGACTCGTAGGCATCTATAACCTTCTTTCTGAAGGCCTCAGAGAGCTCTTTTGATCTAGGCATGGTGACGCCACACACTTCAACAACAAAGAGCAAACCAAACGAAATGTCTGAGGTGTAAATAAGACAGGTTCCTCCAAGATCCTCTCTAGCAATGTTCTAATCACTTGCACCTGAGCTGGTGCACCTGATTCTAATTTTAGATATTTGAAGTAGTGAAAAATGTAGGGGTGCACTTACTTTTTCCACATGCGAAATTTGCATTTATGTTTATTTAAATTATACAATGGACTACAAAATGGAAATGTTTCATGATATTTGTTATATTATATCACCTTTATCTATCAATATTGTTGAAATGAAGATCAAGTAGCTGTATGTTGAAATATGTTGAAGAAGTCAAAATTTTACATGGGGTGTACTTACTTTTTCACGTGACTTTATCTCTCTTCTCTCTATATTTTAAAAGAAAGTTTTTGTTTGTTTGTCTGCGGATGCCAATCTCCTGAACGGTGAAAGATAGTAGGAAACCTTCAATACAAAAAAAGTCGGGATGAGCCCCGGGAAGGTTTTAGGCTCGGTGGCGAGACCGGTCGAGGCCCACCTTGACCGGGCCGAAACCATTTTTGCAATTAAAAGCTGAGCTGAATTATAGTTGTCAATCTTCTACAGCTGCGAGTAAAAGGTGAATTATGGGAGAAAATTCATTCAAAAGGAATGTCGGGCCGGGCCCCGGGAAGGTTATAGGCTGGGTGGCGAGGCCGGTCGAGGCCGCTTTGGCCGAGCTGGGTCCATTTCACAATTAAAAGCTGAGCTGAATTATAGTAGTCAATCTCTTACGGCTGCGAGTAAAAGCTGCATTATAGTAGTAAATTCATTCAAAAAGAACCCGCGCAACGCCAGGTGCTTTCGGCTAGTATCACATAAAATATTGTTGCGAATATGGAATTTGGCCTCCATATCCGCTTGTAAATATTCCCCTATTTCCCCAATACTCCCCAACTATCCCCAATCCCCCATTCCCTAGTCCCATTGTCTGTAAACAACATTCTGTAGAACCGACCTTCCCCTTTTTCCCCCATTAAATGTCGTGCCCAGGTCCACCGCATCTCACGTAGACAACTTTCGGACATCTTGCTAGTTATTCTTAGTCTATGTCAGTTAAGGACTCCTTTCCATTAATTCTGACTCTTCGTTGCACCAGAATGTGATTATATGGCACCAGTAGTGAGTTTAGGACCTTCCCATACCTCCTTCCATCTTCTTCCCCAAACAACAACAACAACAACAACTACAGCTACAACAACAACTACAACCACGGCGCGCGGGGGGAGTGTGCGTCCTCCCACCAGCTCGGTTAGCCGCCATGACCATGCGCTCCACGGGGTTACCACGAAGGGGCTCCCTGTCAGCCCCTCGTCAAGGGCGGAGCCGGTAACCCCCCCGCATGCACCCAATGAGAAGCAACGAGCCGATTCCATCTGGGGCGGAGCTAACGAGCCGAGGGCGTGTCACTCCCCGCCGGATATACGCAGCGACTTACCGGATGTGAGGTCAGATGCGCCCCCAGCTTGAGACGACAAGACGCCACCTCGAGCGCTGTGACCTCCCTGCATCTCTGGACCGGACCGAGTCGATCCTGTCCCTGAGCACAAGGTGCACCTTGTGCTGGCCATCGAATACCCGCTTTCCTTGCCATCAATCCCCGTGTGAGTCAGTTTTTGTCCTGTTTCTCTGTGGTCTGTCGGGAATAATATAAGATTGTGTCTAAGTGCCTATCTTCCTTTGCTGTCCCTCTTGTAGTTGTAATCTAACCTTCCGAACGAATATAATCTCCTCCGGAGGTCTTGAGAACCGTATCCCTGGTGTCGTGTCATTTTAATCCCAGCCGTGTGTCCTTTTCCTTCATTGATCTAGCGTAGCGCGATTAGTCAACGTTCGGGTATAATCGGGTAACTTGTGCAGACGTGGTCATACCAAACCGCTCGGTAAATAACATCTAAGCCGCGTCTGTAACAATTGGTGTCGAGGAGTGGAATTCGAACCCGGGACTAAATTTATTAGGCCCAAATTTGTAGTAGAATCAATTCGGAGCGCGTTTCCCGCGCGAAATTATAACGGCGAAATTTGATTTTGTTATACGGAAATAAAAACCCGAATTTTGAAAGTCGCGCTATGGCAGACCAAGACAGCTGGGGTCCGGTAGTGGAGAGTGAGGCAGGGTCGGTCCAGGACCAAATTGAGGGACGCGAGGAGAGCGAAGCAGCGAGGGTAGCAAACGCACAAAATGGCGCCTCGCTGGTCACCGCGCCCGCGACCGTGGCAGCGCCCCCGGTGGATTTGGACTTGTTTTTTATGCAAATGAAGGCCCTTATGGACAAGAATAATGAAGAAATGGAAAGCAGAATAATGATGGGAATGAGGGCTGATAGTGAGCGGTTGGGAAACCAAATGGGGGTAATGGGAAACGAAATGGGGGTAATGGGAAACGAAATGGGGGTAATGAGGGACGAAGCGAGGGGTACTGGTGAGGGATTAGACAATAATTTTAAGGGATTAGACGAGAAATTTGGGAAATTAGACAATAGATTAGGGGAAATACAGGAGGGGTTAATGGGGGTAGAAAACAGAATGGCCGCTCAAGAGAATCAAATGGAAGGGATGCAAAAAGGGTTAGAGGGGTTAGAAAACACCATGGAAGGCAAATTGAGGGACATGAGGGACCAAGCGGAAAGGGAAGTTAACCAAATGGGGCAGCAGATAGAGGGGGTCAGAATGGGGGTAGAAACCAAACTGGATGCTCACAGGGAGGAAATGGAGCAGATGAGGGTGGCATCTGGGCAGGAGATGCAAGTGATGGGAGAGGAGATCAGAAGAGGTGTGAGTGAGGAGGTCGGAGGAGTGCGCGAGGAGGTGAGGCACTGTGAGGAGCACATGGAGAAGGAGGTGAGAAAGGGGACTGTAAAGTTACAAGGGGGCATAGAGGACCTGACGCAGGAGGTGGAACAGCTGACGGAGGGACAAAAAGAACTAACGGACCAGGTAAAGAAGAACACAGCGGTAATAGGAGGGTTAAAAGCGACACAAAATGACCTAAAAAATGACTTGGTAGCGACGAAGAGGGAATGTCAGATGGTACGTGAGGGACTGACAACGAGGTTGGACGAGGTGATAGAGGTAATGGAGACGAGGGACCGGCAGGTGAGGACGCACATGGAAACGGTCAAGGTAGCCTTAGAGGACGAGCTTGAGGAGACGTACCGGGGAATAAAAGAGGTGAAGCAGAAATTAGAAGAAGTGGAAGAAGGGGTGAGCGAAATTAAGAAGCGACGGAGAGAGGATAAGAAAGAGATAAAAGAGGAGGTAAAAGAATTGGTCCAAAGTCTGTGTTTGGATCGTGATGATGTGCTCATTAACCGGATGAGGGATTCGGGGTGATGGAGGAGAAGCGAAGAGGAAGAGGACCCGGTGTAAGTGGTGACCAATATGGTCGTGCGTATGATGCGCCAGGTGATTTAATAAGCTTGGGGGTCGAGATGGACCCGGGTGTTCGTGAGAGGCCGTTGGTGAAGTGTGCGACAGGTCTGGTGTGCGAAAGAGGAGGTGTGCGAGAAAGTCCGACTCTGGGGTGTGTGAGGAAAAAGTGTGTGCCAAGGAGTGAGGGTGCTGGCGAGAGTGAGTCGGTCGTAGCGCGTGTGCGAGGGGGCACATGGAAGCGCGGTGTGGTAAGTGTTACAGAGGGTGTAACGGGAGAGTGTGCACGAGAAAGGTGTGTGACGGACAGGTGCATGGGGAAAGAGTGCGCTGTCAAGAGTAAGGGTGAGTGCGTTGTCAAGAGTGGTGGTGAGAGTAGTGAGAGTGACAAGGAGCGTGAGTTGGGTGTGACAGGTGAGCGAGGATGTACACCTGGGATGGAAGGATGCACACCTGGAATGGTAGAGCGTGAGTGGGAATGCACGCTGGAGTTGGTGGTGAGGCACGTGGTTGGGTGTGCGAATGAGGGCACACCTGTGATTGTCACAGAGGAGGTGACAGAGGAGGGGGTGCGAAGAGGTGTGTTGGTGAGGTGTGCTACCAACGAATGTGTGCCAAAGTGTTCGGTGGTCAGGTGTGTGACCAAGGCTGTGAGTGGAATGGGTGTACCTGGGTGTGTAAGGAAAGGTAGCATGGGAACGGCTGGATGTGTGAGCAAGGAACGGGCTTCGGGGTGTAAGCATGCAGGTGAAGCATCGACATTAAACGGGTTAGAGGTTAGGTCGACTTTTAGCCGAATCGGGCCCTCGGTGCGTGCTGGGCCTCGCTTTGAACGGCCGCGTCCGTGCTCCACTAGGCGGAGCGGGCAGCCCGATAGAAAGGGTCGTCATGGCGACCACTTTTTGTTGAGGCAGTCCGGCAGGTCGAGATCGGGACATTGGATGGCTCCACGCCGAGATGGTGCGTGGGATCTCGGCCCGGGTAAGCCCCCGTCCCTGCACCGAGTGCCGGACGCATCCAGCCGCTGGCACAGAACAACCCGCATTCATGGCTTGGCTTTACAAAGCCGGGCTTTGGACAGGGATTGGCGCACCGAGAGGTATTAGTGAGTAGACTGGGTGATGAGGTTAGTGTTTTGGCCCCAAAATTAGAGAAAAACAAAATTTGATGATTGGCAAGGGATTGGCAGTCGTGATTGGCAGATGATGGGTAGTGATTGGCAAATTTTTGATTTGTGGAAATTTGATGTGCCAAATTGGTAGTGAGCGATGGGCCCGGTGGGTAAGGGTGGCATCCCTGCCACCCTTCCCGGTGGGGCAAAGGAGCAATAGCTTATGGGGTGTATGGCAGTGAAAACTAGCCCGGGTGGGTTAGGTTATATTGATAGGGCCCTAGAAGATGACATTAGGTGACGTTAAGTTTAGTTAGTGACTGATACCTGTAGTGGGGACGCAGGTAGATTAGTATGGATGATAATGACGTGGGAGCGCAATAGTTTAAAGGGACGACTGGGAAGCGCAAGTTTCAGAAGGGAGTAGTTAGCTGAGATGATGCCGTGTGTGTGAGGATGGAACAGGTGTGATTGCACAAGTGTGCAACTGGACAGGTGTGTGGAGCAATGGATGAGTAGTGAGTGTGGTGGATCAGCGCGAAGGCGCTTGGGGAGAGAAGGGTGCAGGTGGCACCAGGTGTGAGAGCACAGGTGTGCAAGTACAGGTGTGTGGAGAGAGTTGGAGTAAGTGGTACGGAGTGGTGTGCATGGTGCGAAGGTGTGGATGGGGGAAGAGTGGACCCCTTTCACGAATACCCGGGGCGGGTAGTGTAAGTGTTAGGTAGAGGGTACAGGTAAATTGTGGTTGGATATTGGCATCTGTGGTGCGGTTGCAGAATGGTATTGTGGATGGGTGCATTAGTGTCGTGGAAATGGCTGGGCGTGTAGCCTGTTAGTGTGTGTAGTTGGTTGGGCACTCCACCACTGTGAGGATGTCGGCCAGGTGAGGCCGCAGGTGGGCTCTGGGAGCCGGTAGTTGTGAGTGGGTGCCTGAGGATCCCGGGTGTGGATCGGGCAGCCCAGTGCCAGAGAGGGCACCGAGTGGGGAGAGCGCCAGAGGGCCTTCCCCAGGTAGTTAGGTTAGGGTAAGGAGCAGGTAAGCTCGGAGGCAACTGCAGTGGTGGAGGTGTGCAGGTGGGTAGACCCACTGGGAGAGGTACACGTCGCAGCCCAGAAATTGTACGAGGGCACCGGGAGATGAATCGGGGGAGTGAGACCCCAAATTGAAAAGCACCACAGTTTGGCCAATGGGAATTGGTTTTTAGAACCCATAGTGTAAGAGGGCCAATGGTTTGGCCGGAGAAAGACCCCGGGTAGTGTAAAGTTGTTAAAGTCATTTAGGAAATAGTTAGGATTGATGAGCCTGTCGCACCATACGCAGCCACTTACCCGTGGTGATGATGATGACTCCACACCTGTGTTTTCTTTGTTCTGTGTGCAGGAAGCAAGGACTACTGTTGAATTTGTGAGACGCATCACGACGTGGATGAGACATTGGGGTGATTCCATCTCTCCCTCCCTAGGAGGGACTGATGATGAGTTGGAGATGGCAAATTTTGATGAGAGTTGAAAATGGCAAATTTGATTGGTTAGGAGGGAGAGAAGACGAATTTGGTTTATGGGAGGAACGGGGAAGACAGTAGGGACGTTTGTTGATTTGTAAAGTAGATGTTTATGGGTAGTGTTGTGTTGTGTGGATACAGTAAGGGGTAAGGGAGGGGCCATGTAGGTTACCTGGTGGGGGGGGGGGGGGCGTACGGTAGGAACGTACCTGTCTCACCTGGTTCCCATGTGCCCCCAGTGTGCATTACCTTACATTGCGGGCACTTTTGCGCCCTTACCACCTTACTCACTTGTCTTCTTCTTTTGTCTCCCACCTCCGAGGATCTGGCTTTGGGGTAGAGAGAGAGGAGAGAGAGGTGCTGGCTTCGCAGTTGTGGGCCTGCACTTTCGCTGTTTGCTGCCTGGATCGATACACCATATGGACCGCAATGTTTGTGGCCACCCACCATGGACCGCAGTTCTTATGCGGCCAAGCACCACCCGTGGATGGACCTATGGGTCAACGTGGCACCGATGCCATACAAGGTGAACCACTAACAGTTGGCCCCCTGACGGCCACAATAGAGAAATGGACGCGGTTGGCGCCTTTCTTTATTTTTGAAAGAAGTAAGAAGGCCAAGTGCACCACACGAAGGCAAGACCAGCGGCAGAACATCGGCCGGCTGCGACACCACACAATGATTCATAAACACTTTATTGGTGCACCGGATGGTGCTCACTGTGTGATGGGGTGGTGCTTGATGCTTGGAAGGGGTGCTCTGCACATTATTAAAGGCCGTAGGCCACAGAGCACTCGTGGGTTGGTGTATCGATGCTGGCATGCGTGCTCTCTCTATGCATAACATCTGCATGTGTCCCTCCAAAAACAGGTCCTGGATCGTAGTGTAAATATCAGCGTAGTCTTGTAAATAATGCTCCCTACCGGCTGTATGTTTAGTTTGAGGATTCTTTCCGGATTCGGTTATCCTGTGGGTGTGTTTCTGTGAGGAGAAGGGTGCAACGTCGCAGGGGGACATATTTACTCATTTGTGAATATCTGTAAAACTGTCGCACTCAGGGTAGAGTTAATACTAGAGGGAACTACATTGCGTGCCACACTAAAGTAGGTAAAAATTTATCGGGTCGGGACGCCCCGAGGGTAGAGAAGGGTGCAATGTTGCGAATATGGAATTTGGCCTCCATATCCACTTGTAAATATTCCCCTATTTCCCCAATACTCCCCAACTATCCCCAATCCCCCATTCCCTAGTCCCATTGTCTGTAAACAACATTCTGTAGAACCGACCTTCCCCTTTTTCCCCCATTAAATGTCGTGCCCAGGTCCACCGCATCTCACGTAGACAACTTTCGGACATCTTGCTAGTTATTCTTAGTCTATGTCAGTTAAGGACTCCTTTCCATTAATTCTGACTCTTCGTTGCACCAGAATGTGATTATATGGCACCAGTAGTGAGTTTAGGACCTTCCCATACCTCCTTCCATCTTCTTCCCCAAACAACAACAACAACAACTACAGCTACAACAACAACTACAACCACGGCGCGCGGGGGGAGTGTGCGTCCTCCCACCAGCTCGGTTAGCCGCCATGACCATGCGCTCCACGGGGTTACCACGAAGGGGCTCCCTGTCAGCCCCTCGTCAAGGGCGGAGCCGGTAACCCCCCCCGCATGCACCCAATGAGAAGCAACGAGCCGATTCCATCTGGGGCGGAGCTAACGAGCCGAGGGCGTGTCACTCCCCGCCGGATATACGCAGCGACTTACCGGATGTGAGGTCAGATGCGCCCCCAGCTTGAGACGACAAGACACCACCTCGAGCGCTGTGACCTCCCTGCATCTCTGGACCGGACCGAGTCGATCCTGTCCCTGAGCACAAGGTGCACCTTGTGCTGGCCATCGAATACCCGCTTTCCTTGCCATCAATCCCCGTGTGAGTCAGTTTTTGTCCTGTTTCTCTGTGGTCTGTCGGGAATAATATAAGATTGTGTCTAAGTGCCTATCTTCCTTTGCTGTCCCTCTTGTAGTTGTAATCTAACCTTCCGAACGAATATAATCTCCTCCGGAGGTCTTGAGAACCGTATCCCTGGTGTCGTGTCATTTTAATCCCAGCCGTGTGTCCTTTTCCTTCATTGATCTAGCGTAGCGCGATTAGTCAACGTTCGGGTATAATCGGGTAACTTGTGCAGACGTGGTCATACCAAACCGCTCGGTAAATAACATCTAAGCCGCGTCTGTAACAATATATTGAATTTAGTTATTACAAAAATAAAATATATATCATGTAAAGTATATTGAAGTTATTTATGACAAAAATAAAATATATATCATATAAAATATATTGAATTTAGTTATTACAAAAATAAAATATATATCATGTGAAGTACATTGAAGTTAGTTGTGACAAAATAAAATATATATCATAGAATATATTGAATTTAGTTATGACAAAAATAAAATATATATCATGTAAAGTATATTGAATTTAGTTATGACAAAAATAAAATATATATCATAGAATATATTGAATTTAGTTATGACAAAAATAAAATATAGATCATATAAAGTATACTGGAGTTAGTTATGACAAAAATAAAATATATATATCATAGAATATATTGAATTTAGTTATGACAAAAATAAAATATATATTGTTGCGGTTGTGGGAATAAAGGATGACCCCCCCCCACCCCCCCTCATAGGTAGTCGCACCACAACATGTCGCCTCGCTGTAGTTCAGTTATTTCTTATTAAATGTAAGCGTAGTCTCCTTTCCTGTTAGTTTGCATTGAGCAGGCCAGTGAGCTTAGGTGTTCTTTTGTGCTGGAATGCCACGTGCTAGGCCTGGAACAAGTCTGGCAAGGCCGAAGGGAGGAGCTGCAGGGGGAGTGGCCGGTAAGCAGCGAGCCGAGCTTGAGGGGAGTGGCTCACCACAGCAACAAGAGGAGGGGCTTGGAACATTCGGGTAAGGCCGTGGAGGGGCCATATAAAACCCTGCCCCGAGCCCCCGCGACAATAGAGAGCGAGAGAGCGAGAGAGAATCGGTCAGAGAGTCGCCCCGCATCAGAACTGTTGTCCCACCACGAGTGGATTGAATTGCTTGTTATAGCCTCTATGTACACGAATTCCCCGTGCCCTGCGGCTGTATTAATCGCGCTTGTGGAGACGATCCATTCCGGAGCCACCTACGCCAACGACCCTCCTACCTGGGCTCCCTGCATGCGTGCCGTGAACACCAGAGGGCCACGCCCGGCGAGCTGTCCGGGAGCGACCGACGGCAAGGCGCGTTTGGCGCGTGAACTTGCTCTGCCTCCTTTTCCCTGCGTGAGTGAGTGGGCCCTTTGTCTGGGATTTAGTTTAAACTGTTAAGTGTCTGCTCTGTGTCTCTTCGCCCTGTACATTATAAATAAACCTGTGTTCTTTCTTCAATTTGATCGTTCCCGTCATTTCCATCTATTGGCCTAGCATCGTACGAATAAAACCGCTCGAATCGGGTTCAATAAAAGTAACGGCACGAGTCACACGATACACAAACCGCTCGGCGTACTCGATTAGCGTGGCTTGTGCGAGGTACGGTCCCCGTTTTTGTGGCAGCGTGGGTGCCAAAGGTACGTGTGGAGTCGACCTGATACCCTTTTCCATGCTCGCTGCGGGAGTGGCGATTCGGCCTCGTGGACACGAAGACGCGAGGGGGAAAAGGGGTTTAACCCCCCCCACCCCCCTCTGTACGTCGACGGACTTCGGGAGATCCGCAACAATATTATGTAAAGAATATTGAAGTTAGTTATGACAAAAATAAAATATATATCATATATAAATCCACCATTCAGCTGAAGTTTGGCATGCCACATGTGGATTGCAGTCAGCCTGGATATTGGAGGTTTAACCAGGAAGGGGTTATGGAATAACACTTATGTCCTGGAGTTATTGGGGAGCTTTGAATGACAGAGAGCAGATGGAGTTTCGATTGCAGGAGAGGTGGTAAAGAACACAGAGATCACCAACCTGTCTGTGACGTGAGGGCATTGCAATTAAATCGAACAATCGATTTTTTTATATTGAATAAATCGAATATTCTGTTTTTAAATTACCAGACTCCATGGAGTAATGGTTCGAACATCTGCTCCGAGTCTGAGAGGGTGGTGGTTTGAAACCCGACCTGACGCTCAACATTTAAAGGATAGAGCACGGACAAACAACCATAGGTTGGCAACCATTGCATGGGCTTGACGGGCTTAATGACCTCATCCTGCAGTAAAGTTTATTGTAAGGGAGGTCACATTATTTAACGATTAATTAATCCCCATCACACACACACACACACACACACACACACACACACACACACACACACACACACACACACACACACACACACACACACACACACACACACACACACACACACGTACTGGTCATGCATGATGAGCCATTATGCAAACCTGAACTTTGCAGCATAGATTTTTCCTGTTTGCTTGTGTTTTCTTTTTCATCGTTTTTCTCTCCTTGTGCAAGGGATGTACAGTCAGGCAAAGCGTCCAGTGTTGGCTTTGCTTCCTAGTGGGTGGGATAATAACATGCACACAAACGTCCATTACAAACTAAGCCAAAGCCATTTAGTGAATCAATGAGTTGCAGACATTTGGTGGAGCTTGGCAGGATAGCCCAGAGGTGTGTGCAGCCACCTTTGAGCTGTCGAGCCTGGGTTTGAATCCTGATCCAGTTAAAATTTGTCACTGGTGTTTCACATGCAGGGCGAGTAGGGTGAGGAGTCAATGTGTCCACCATCCATCTGAAGGATGTCAAGCTGGAAGACCCATCTGCCAGCAATGCTCCGTTGGCATACATTTAACATCCCATGGAATCTTTCATGAACAAGAGTTGAGTTATTGCCAGCACCTCAAAAAAAATGACAGTCTTGTCACCTCCACTTTAGTATCCATTGTAAGAGTGGTGACCCATCCAGGATTTGATCTAGACTAGAACCCTCCTTGACTAGTCATGATACACTCCAAAGCTCTGTAAAGAGTATGGACCTTAGAATTTTAAATTTCTACTCCCATCACAAAGTGATTAATTGATTAATTATTCAGAGTCTTTTAAACTGCCAACAACCTCCATGTCCAGAGAATACGTCATTGTAATTACCTTCGTCACCGAAGGCGGACGGACGTTATGTTTCACCCGTCTGTCTGACTGTTTGTCTGTGAGCAGGATATATC
>NC_136263.1:9861061-9956061 GCF_964187855.1 Myxine glutinosa | reverse complement strand
TGAAGACTTGAGGAAATGTACAATATTTAGTAGTTTGCCAATACCTAAAGACTATTTAGATACTAGTGTAGGAAGAAATGTGGTATTTTGGTGGCCATTTGGTTTTACGCTATTTATCTCAAATTGCCCAACACTGAAATAAGTCCACTAAAATGATTTTTCAAATTTGTGGTCTTGGCAAACAAAATCCACCAAAAAAAACTGGAGAAGCCAAAACGAGGTTGACCCGAGCAGCTGCTGGACTATAGTTCATGAACCATCAAGATCCCTAGGTGTCTTTAGGAAAGTGTAAGCAAGCTATCGCTGGCAGTCTGAATGGATTATAAATTGCTTAACTATACCCCAATTATCCAGCATTGGAGTGGTGATCCATCCAGGATTGTAATCCAAGCCAAATAAATTACTTCGACAGAGCGACGCTCTGTTTAGAACATGGTGCCCAGGACAGACTAAGTTTTAGACATCACCGAAACTACAGTTTATAATCTTACATTACACACATACCCTTGTGTCTGTGAAGCACAGCAAATTTGTGGTGGTGTATCTGGACTGGTGTTCACAATATCCAAGCATGAGGGACGAGCTTCAACCATGCATCCTGACTCAGACAGCAGCAAACCAATCCAGCGTTCTGTCTCATCCCAGGAGCTTGCCTTGGATAGGGAGGTAAATTGGAAGCGTTACAGATGGATTTTGGAATAACCCATGGTAATGCACTATGGACTGTACATCAGGGCAATGTTTGCTTCCCTCCTTGGTCAGTGTAAAAATAACGAATAAGAAAAGCCACATATTAACCAAGCAAAGTCAATGTCGTCCTCCTCTATCACACTCTTTTTGGTTCATAAACACTTCTTATTTAGCCCTCCCTCCAACTACCATTCGTGAACAAATAGGGCACAAGCTAAGGTCAGGTCAGTCTTTTTGGACTGTGTTATGGCCTGAAGCACACCTAGCCAAGCTTTCAATCACACTGTCTTTATTTATGGATTATCACACGAAAATCTCTTCCCACACATAAAACCAAGAAGGGAGAAAAGAGAGAAAAACCCGAATAGGCCAGTCCAAGAGTAGGCGGGTCCAAGAGTAGGCCGGTCCAAGAGTAGGCCGGTCCAAGAGTAGGCCGGACCAAGAGTAGGCCGGACCAAGAGTAGGCCGGACCAAGAGTAGGCCGGACCAAGAGTAGGCCGGACCAAGAGTAGGCCGGACCAAGAGTAGGCCGGACCAAGAGTAGGCCGGACCAAGAGTAGGCCGGACCAAGAGTAGGCAGGTCCAAGAGTAGGCAGGTCCAAGAGTAGGCAGGTCCAAGAGTAGGCAGGTCCAAGAGTAGGCAGGTCCAAGAGTAGGCAGGTCCAAGAGTAGGCCGGATCAAGAGTAGGCCGGACCAAGAGTAGGCAGGTCCAAGAGTAGGCAGGTCCAAGAGTAGGCAGGTCCAAGAGTAGGCAGGTCCAAGAATAAGCCTCAGGGCAGGCACCATAGTAGGCCCCATGGCAGGCCCAACAGTAGGCCCCAAGGCAGGCCCAACAATAGGCCTCAGGGCAGGCCCCCATAGTATGCCCCAAGGCAGGCACCGTAGTAGGCCCCGAGGCAGGCCCAAAAGTAGGCCCCAGGGCAGGCACAGTGGTAGGCCCCATGGCAGGCCCAAAAGTAGGCCCCAAGGCAGGCCCAAAAGTAGGCCCCAGGGCAGGCCCAGTGGTAGGCCCCAGTGCCAGCCCAGCACGAGAGGGTAGGAGTAGGCAAGGCCACGAGTAGGCCCAAAGGCAGGCCCCAGTGCTAGGCCCCAGTGCAGGCCCAGCACGAGAGGGTAGGATTATGCAAGTCCACGAGTAGGCCCCAAGGCAGGCCCCAGTGGTAGGCAGCAAGAGTTCGATCAACATCACCCTTCAGGTAGAGAGATTGCAGCTGGCCACTCCACAACCCCCGAAAAAGCACTCTGCCATAAGCCCTCCTCCAAAATGGCCACTCACTCCTCTGAATCACCTTCCTGGCCACTCCCCCTGCCCCCACAGCCAATCATAGGCTTTATACACATGGACCAAACCACTTCCTCTAACTCACAGGGGGGTGTGGGGGGAAGGAAGAAGAAAAAGGTCACAAACCGTAACAACTGCCACTGGTAACATGTAACCCAGTGCTACCTGCCGCATGGTCGGGTTGTCGGTGACTAAACCGACACCCCTCACTGGCTTTGCTAGCAGGAGGGTGATAGTGACACCTTACCAGGAAAAAAAAAACCATCTGGCAAAGGGCGTATGAGCTCCGTAGGGGGCAAACGGCCATCCAGTAAGGAGATGGTGTCTCCTAAAAAACACCCATCCTGTTTGGACCGGTTCAAGGCATACCAAAGACTTTAAAAATGGAACGTGCTGCTTCCTTGCTTGAAAAGGATAGAGCACGGACAATCCCCATTGGTTGGCATTCATGGGGAGGAGGAAAATCCTCTTGAGGAAATGCCCGGCTGATTAGGGTGAGATAGTGGGGCGGCTTAGCCCAAATATTCAAAAGAATTGTGCATTTTGTGATACAAGCACCAAATTTGGCACAAATGTACATTAATATGTTGCGAACATTTTCAGATATTGGGCCACTTGAAATTCCGTAATTTTTTTTTTCAAATTTTTAAAAATTTCGTAATTTCAAATTTTTCGGGTGACACCGTCACAATTTCGGTCTTCGAGGCCGGCCGATAGGCAAAGTGTGACCGGAAGGGACGAGGTTCTCCTGACCACGTGGCCCTCGATCTGGGAAGCGAGAGGCGTTCCATTAGTGGACGCGCCCCTCACGCCCGACTTTTGGGCGGCCCCGGCAGGCCGTTTGTTTTGACGTTCCGTGACAGGCCCCGCACCCCCACCTCCGGGCCGACCGGAAGCTTGTGCTGAGTACATCATACCTGAACAACTCAGTGAGGCAGAACACAGCAGTGCACACCAGGGTGACCCCTTCAGTGCATAAACCAATTAACCTGTCCACTGCAGGGCATATAGAAATGAAGTTATTTTCTGCATATAATAATAATAATAATAATAATAATTCATTTATTTTGTATAGCGCTTTTCCAGAAGCCCAAAGGCGCTTTGACAGAGTGGAAAACATAATGCATAACAATACATGAAAACAACAATTGCAAAAAGACAAGAATCAAGAAAACAAACAGCAGCGATATACGGCATATATATAAGACAAGAATCAAAAAGACAAGACAAGAATCAATAGGGAAATATTTAAAGCAAAAGGAGGGAGAAGGAGAAGAGATAGTCAGGGGTTAAATGCTGTGGGTTGAATGTTGAATGCAGCGTTGAACAGGTGGGTCTTTAGTGATGTTTTGAATGTGGTGAGTGAGGAGGAGTCTCTGATGGTGTGAGGTAGTGAGTTCCAGAGGGTGGGAGCAGCGATGGAGAAGGCCCTGTCCCCCCAGGATCTGAATTTGGTCCGGATGGAGGGGGTCAGGAGGTTGGTACCAGCAGAGCGGAGGTTGCGGGTGGGAGTGTGTCTGGAGAGGAGGTCAGCCAGGTAGGATGGGGCCAGGTTATGGAGGGCTTTGTATGTCAAGAGGAGGATTTTGTACTGGATTCTCTGGGGGATGGGGAGCCAGTGAAGCTTGTAAAGGACGGGGGTGATGTGGTCACGGGTCCGGGAATGAGTGAGTAGACGGGCAGCGGAGTTCTGAATGTATTGGAGTTTATTGGTGATTTTTGAGGGTGAACCATAGAGGAGGCTATTGCAGTAGTCCAGACGGGAGGTGATGAAGGCGTGGATGAGGGTTTCTGCAGCCGTGGAGGAGAGGGATGAGCGGAGACGGGCAATGTTTTTCAGGTGAAAGAAGGCTGACTTTGTGATCTGTTTAGTGTATTTGTCGAAGGAAAGGGTTTGGTCAAAGATGACGCCAAGATTCCGGATGTGAGGGGAGGTGGATACTGGGATACCGTCGATGTTGAGGGCAAAGTTATGGGTGGATTTTGTGAGCGTTTTTGGGCCAATGATGATTATTTCAGATTTATCACAGTTAAGCTTGAGGAAGTTGATTTGAAGAAAGGATTTTATTTCAGTGATGCAGTTTGTCAGGATAGAGTGGGTGTCGGTGGAGACGGACTTGGTGGAGATGAAAAGCTGGATGTCATCGGCGAAGCAGTGGAATTGGAGACCATGACGGCGGATTAAGTGACCGAGCGGGGACAGCGGGATAATAATATAAGTTCAGTTCTATATAACAATTTCTGTTATCACCACTACCACTACAACTACCACTACTACAAGCTTTGTCTGGAATTTTGTGGACTAACAGACAAGCAGACATACAGACAAGCTGGGATCAAAACATTACCTCCTTCCACCATTGAGTGTAGAGGTAAACATCATGGAAATTATATCATGCCCTAGATTTAATTCATGCTTAACCGTGTATTTGCTTCACTGGTTCACAAGGTCTTTTGCATACATGTAATTCAGACTCTCGTCTTCATTGCTGACCACACAATGTTCGCAACATATTAATGTACATTTGTGCCAAATTTGGTGCTTGTATCACAAAATGCACAATTCTTTTGAATATTTGGGCTAAGCCGCCCCACTATATCGGCCGGCCTCGAAGACCGAAATTGTGACGGTGTCACCCGAAAAATTTGAAATTACGAAATTTGAAAAAATTTGAAAAAAAAAATTACGGAATTTCAAGTGGCCCAATATCTGAAAATGTTCGCAACATATTAATGTACATTTGTGCCAAATTTGGTGCTTGTATCACAAAATGCACAACAGGTTTGCTATGCTGCTACACTAAGAAGAGCGGCACCATTGTTATGATGTCGCTGGTACCCAGAGTAGCCCTGGAGGTGACGACATTGAGGGAGCTTCTCTCAAGCTCAGTGCTAAGTGCTAAGTGTTTGTTTTTTCTCGTGTATGTGTGTGTGTGTGTGTGTGTGTGTGTGTGTGTGTGTGTGTGTGTTAGCTCTTTTACGAGCCTTAGCCCATGTATGTTTAAAAAAAAGGGTTTCTCATGTAAATGGCAGTCTGATTTGTCTGTTATTCTTGCAGTCGATGGAATTTTTAACATTATTCTCCAACACCACATTTCAAAACTGTCAATCTTCTTTTCTTTTCTTCGAATGAATAGCCAACTCTTAAGGTTGCATTTACATTCCCTTCTCCTGGAAGCATTCAACAGAGCAGGTGTAATCATATCCAATTGAGTGAAGATCAAAACACTAGCAAAAGGGTTGGTGAATACAAACAAGCACTCTGCAATCTGACCCATCCTGCTGCCCTTTTCCTAATGTAGAAGTCTGCATGGACTTCTGATTTTATTGAAACGTCCCTCTTCTATGGAGTAGGTGAGTTATCACTTGCATCCTGTTCAAATCTGTTCTTACTCTGCTCAATTTCAAGATAGCTAAGGAACATGGGTGTTGCTGTATGATACTAATCGTGATGCACAGCAGTATAATAATCTTTGGAATATGGTATGCTAATTAAGTGGAAAACATATACTTAGTGATAAACCTTTCAGTAATCTGTATTATGAATTATAGATACTAGTGAGGTAGCACGGGTGGGAGGCCAGAAGCAAACAGACAATGCAGAAACGGTGAATGCTAAAGCATGAAACCAATAAATTCCACATTCCTGTAGCACCTTCAGTCGCACGTCAGACATGGACAGCAAGTTCGTGAAGGACTTCCATGAAAAACGTACCCATTCGCAAACAAACAGGTACGTTTGTTCCATACCCAGTCAATGGCGAATCTGCATATGGCGATCGTGAATTCATGTTTAGAAAGTAGAAACCATCACTGCATTCTGTCATTCACTTGAACTCGATATCTCTTTTTTCATTCCAAACAGCATAACTTCAATCACAAATTTAAATAACATTAATATAAAAAATAAACTTTTGACAACATTCGTGACATGAACAAATATTTAAATCCTGATGTGAAGTTCCGTATGGTTGGGTGAACACAATTACGAATTCAAAATCGTAATTGTATTCACTTAATTCCAATCATCAATTGATACTTTGACAAAACGATTAACACGATTAACTTTTAACGATTAAACATTACGATTGAATGACGGTTGTATTGGGATATTATCAAACCCGCGCATTGCCGTCATCTGTCCATGTCCGCATTCGCTGCAGGTTCATAATTCTCATCAAAATCTAAACAGTATTTGTAGAATTTCAATAAAAGCCACATCACTGTTCATATCGGTAAATATTATTCCATCGTGTTTGGAAAAACTGGAAAATTGGAAAAGCAATATAGCCTATTTTACTCCAGGGAGTCGCAGGATTATCCACCCAAAATATCGTTCCGATCGGTTCAGTCATTTTTGCGGTACCTTCGAACGGACAGACGGACGGACGGACGGACATTTGGTGAATTATAGTAAGATTGTGTGTTGCTGTAGTTTGAAATACTAAGGAATCTTCAAAATGCATATTGCCAATGAAGGTCAATAGTATAATTAGTGATAAATCTTTGAATAATCTGCATTATGAATTGTAGATATTGTGTGTTGCTGTAGTTTGAAATACTAGGGAATAAAGACTACATGATAATCTGTAAAAATAAAGAATATGTAAAGAACAACGTCGGACACCGGCATGGCAAAAACACCACGTGTGTAATCTTTTCATGTTTAAAAGCTTATCTCAAATGGCCTGAGTTGAATGAACAACAGATGTTTTACCATACTGATTGCGACAACTTGTCTCAAATCCCTGACCCCTTGTTTGACCCCTCATCGTTCAGTTTGACGCCTCAAAGCACAGAAGAATTCCTTTGTCTCAACAAAACACTATGAAAGACAAGATGCAACCACATCAGGCAGAAGATTTGCTGGATACGTTGTATTGGGTCCTGTTTGAGGACGCCGGCATAGTACTGTTAAACTGTGTTGTAATCCTTATTATATATTCGAGTGAGTCTTCTCCAGTGAATTAAATCTTTGACATTGTTCTTAAGGTGTGGATATTCTATCAGTGTACACTCTTCCACAACACTACTTTTAGATTAAAATAACACAGAAATGGAAGATTGTGTGTGCAAAGCATAATCATTTTGCTAACCTGACACACTCAATCATGCACCAAGAAGGCTGAAGATGGTAAAGGTCAAATTCCTCTCCTGATCTGTAGTTATGATGCCATTTATATTTCAGATTTTATACTATACAATCACTGGGAAAATGTGCAAGAAAATAATTTCACTGCCATAACAGAGTCTTTGGTGGATTTTTGAGTCGCAAATAAATAAACAAAGAAACAACTAAATTTTAATTGTTTTCAAGAGTGCCCTCATTCACTTTGCTTTTGAACTGAGATTAAGTGAAGGGAGGTGAAGAACCACCTTGCAATTGAGGCTACTGCCAATAATCTATGATCAAAAACATTTTGGAATCATGTTTATCCTAAAAACAAAATAATGGGTGTAATCGTTAGCGTGTCTGCTCTGAGCTGTACAAACACCGGCTGCCGAGTCCGTAACCAAAGACTTTTAAAATGGTATGTGCTGCTTCCTTGCTTAATGCTCAGCATTTAAAAAGATTCGAGCATTTACAAATAACCACAGGTTGGAAACCATTGGGCAAGGTTGATTGGCCGAATGGCATCCTTCTGCATTGAAGTTTTTTTGCAAGAGAACTTACTTATTTATTTATTGATTTGAAAACAAATGATAATTTTTTGTAAGAGTGTGTTAATATGCCACATACTCTCATTTGGTAGCTGCGTCTGTATGTCTTGTCTGTCTGCCATCCACCAATGACACATCTTCATGTGCACATTTATATACTGTAATTCTTCCTCCCTCCACGTCTTTAAAACAGTTGTTCACCACCATCTCTTATCTTCCCTCATCCAAAACCTTGATCTTTTCTACCCCCGTAAAAACACCCCAAATCCACCTCTTTCAATCTCCAACTTCTTTCCTGAGATTCCTAGTAGTGTTCATTTGCTTTATACCGTGTACCCCTCCCTCCTCCCCAGCCCTTCCACCACTCTTCTCAACCAGTCACTTTCATTCTTCCTCAACACATGACCAAACCATCTCAAACTGTTTCTCTTCACAGCATCCATCACAGGCTCTATTCCCATCATCTTTCACAATTCATCATTTGTCTTCCTCTCTCTCTCAACGATACTCCACACATCCACCGAACCATTCGCATGTCCACCCTTTCCAGCCTTCGTTGCTGCCCTATAATCGAACATATAGTATGTGATCCGTACGACGTGACGTCATTTTGGATATTATTTTTACAAACCCTTCCAAAAAAAAAGAAAAGACTTTTACACTGTTGGGTCTCGGTCCGAGGCTACGCTCCTGCACACATTAACATCCCGGAGGTTTCACCAGAGGGTGTAAAGGCAGGCACAGGCAAAAGCAAAGGCACATGTGTTTTTGGCGGGGTAACCACGCACCGCACCATGCCTCGCACCACGAGCACGCACCGGCGGACCTCTCCGGTGCCGCACCCCACAACACCCCCACTCGCCCCAGCTCGGCGCAGAAGAGCACCGACCGTCAGGGTTGAGCATTCGGGCATGTCTGCAGTGTGGGTGTCAGTGAATTTGTGGCCTTAAGCCCCCATGTGTTTTTGTCCCCTAAAATAATAAGCTAACGACACCCTCGGTGACCGTCGGGTCCGCACCCCTGTGCGACGGCGCACGCCCGCCCATCCGTCGGAGCACAACCGTGATTGGACCACACCCGTCCCTCTGAAGGACCACGGCAATTTTCCATTTTATTACACGAGATCACAGCCATTTAATGACATGACAGCCATTGAATTGCTGCAGGTTTTTTCTTTTTTGTCCTATTATTTTCTTCTTTTTTCCTTTTTTCCCTTTTTCCCTTTTTTCCGTTTTCCTCCTTTTTTCCTTTCTTTTGTCATGTAAATAATGTAAATTATGTAAATAATAATAATAATGTAAATAATGTCTTTGTCACAGTTGTTAGAGGAGACAGTTTTCAAAAGATTCCAATGAATGCAAGCCGACGCTTTGCGGATGCTTGGATCACAAATCGGACGCAAAGCGGACCAAAATGGAAGCGAAATGGATGCAAAGTGTGAAAGGAAGTGTTGTGTCGTGTTGTTTACCCTGTGTGTCTGTCCCCTGTTGTCGTGTCGTGTCGTGTCATGTCGTGTGGTGTGGTGTCGTATCGTGTCGTGTGGTGTCGTGTCGTGTGGTGTCGTGTTGTGTCGTCCCGTGGTGTCGTGTCGTGCGGTGTCATGCCGTGTCGTGTCGTGTCGTGTGGTGTCGTGTGGTGTCGTGTCGTGTCGTGTGGTGTCGTGTCGTGTCGTGTGTCGTAGTCGTGGCCAACGTTGGGCGCTTTGGGTCCGTCCGACCTTTGGGTCCAGTGTCGTCGCGTCGGTGCGCGTCCGTGGGCACCCGGTTTTCCACACACGGGCACACGGGGGCATGTGTTAATGTGTCTTTTTCGACACGTCCGGGGCCTGTCGCCCCCAGTAGCACTCCCCCCAGGAGTTATTTGAGCGGCCCTTTTGTGGGCCCCAAACACACACATTAAATCAATTTTTTCAATGTCGTGTTTTCTGGATTGTAAACCCATTACTGATTCAGATGAATGCCGAGTACTGATATGATATTCGCTGATTCTCTTTACAGGTATTGCTAGGGATCGATTCAGATTAAACTCATGATCTGAGACAATGTTGTATCTCTCATTTTTACAACAAGCTCTTTACAATGAGCCATGTCTCAATTTTTTCTATGCAGCGCTTTCACAGATATAGCAGTGCAAAGTTTTGTGGAGTTGTATTGTGGTGTCGTATTGTGGAGTTGTATTGTGGTGTTGTATTGTGGTGTTGTATTGTGGTGTCATTCCTACCTTGTATTTTTTATTTTTTAGAGATTTCATTCCTCTATGTTTTACATTTTAAAAATGTTTTTTTCTTGTTTCTGTTGCTTTTTTGAGGGGGAATATATATATAAGAGTTAATGAAGAATGTAAGATACATATATACAGATCAGTGAGATTGTATATAGACTTCAGTGCGTATCACCCACTAGTGCAGCATCGTTTTTTGGGGGCGAGAAGATGGCCGCACCCAGCTTCACAATCGCTCGACAAGGAAATCTAGAACTTCCCAAGAGTTGTTGTCACTATTTGTATTTGTGGCTCTACTTTTGAAGATAATTATTAATATTTTATCATAATATTAGCGAATTTAATACACTTACTCTTTTATTATACTGGTATGGATTCCATCCCTCCATGTTTACCCTGCGCTCGTGAAGCGAAAGGCAGGGTTGAGCATTCGGGTCCGTCCGTCCGTACGTCGTACGTACGTACGTACGTACGTGCATGTCTGCATTTTAAAAATTCATTTTCTCGGCAACCGTTGGTCCGATTGACATGAAATTTTCACCATAAGAGGGACTCCTCATGTAAAATATTTTAGTGAATATTATGACGTCAAAGGTCACGTGGTACGGGCGCCATCTTGGAAAAAACAAAAAACTTTGCACCTCTATATCTCAAAAACCGCTGCACAGAAATATTTGAGACAGGTCTCATTGCAAAGAACTCTCCATGTGGAATAACCTATGTGAATTATGACGTCATAGGTGCCGCCGTTATGACGTCATAATTCGACAAGTAAAAAACTTTATCCGATCAGGATGAAATTTCTTGAGCATCTTCTCGGTATAAATTGATGCAGAAATAAAATTATAATGACGTCGTAGGTTACGTGGTTCGGACGCCATATTGTTTTGAGTGAAAAACCACTAAAATCCAATTTTATTCTAAACGACTGAACAGATCGAGGCCAAACTTTGCAGGCAGAATCGTATACCAATAACGAACAAAAAAGTCAGCGAGAATGACGTGATGCATCACATGGTTTTGGAGTTATGATGTTTTTAAGCATAAACTTTTAAAACCAAGCTCCTCCCTCATTTGTGATCCTATCGATGGGAAACTTCACAGATGTGTTCAGTATATCAGTCGACTAAATCACCTTTTGGAATTTGCGATAGGTCACGTGGTTTGGCAGATATAAATAATTAAACGAAAATATAAATTTTTTTATAACTCTTGAAACGCTTCATTGATCGACGTGAAGCTTTATATTATAGTAGATTTAATAAAGGGTAACATGTGTGCAAAATTACAAATATGATTGGATGTACGGTCTGGAAGCTAGAAGTTGTTATTGCATGAAGAAGAAGAGTCTTCAAAGTGGGGATGGAATTAATTATCACACTGCAAATGACGAGCAGGCAAAGTACGGAGCGCCCTCTCGGGGTCATTTTGACCTCAAATAAAATTCTGATTTCAGATTTGTCAATCGCTGAGGTATATTAACACACGACCAAAACAGATTTGGTGAAATTCCGACGATTTTTGACGAAAATATAACATTTGTGTATGCATTTCAGTAAAGTAAAGTGTGTGCCGTGTCAGCATTTAAAAAATTGAAACGTGGCTCATTGTAAATAACTCCATATGGGGAATAGGTGTTGTTAACGATGACGTCATTGATGCCATAATTACGACGTCATAATTCGACAGGGACAACGCTTAGTCTGATCAGTTTGAAATTTATTGAGCATGATCTTTGCAACAATTATTTAGAGAATACAAATTTATGATGTCATCGCTTACGTGGTCTGGCTGCCATATTGGATCAAAAAAAAAGAAACGTTCAAAAATAGAAGAGTTGGCTCACACCAAGTTGACTGCGCAGGGTAAGTATTCTATGAATACCATCTAGTTGTACATGCTTTAAATTGTTTCTGTTGATTTTCTGGGGGGAAGGGGTGAGGAAGGGGTGGGGGAATATCACAGTGAATTGTTCAATTATTTTACTCCCTCAATCCTGGCTTGTTTTGGTTAAGTCCACAATTTTCTTGTTTTGGTTAAATCCACAGTTTTCTTATTTTGGTTAAATCCACAGTTTTCTTGTTTTGGTTAAATCCACAGTTTTCTTGTTTTGGTTAAATCCACAGTTTTCTTGTTTTGGTTAAATCCACAGTTTTCTTGTTTTGGTTAAATCCACAGTTTTCTTGTTTTGGTTAAATCCACAGTTTTTTTAATTTGGTTAAATCCACAGTTTTCTTGTTCTGGTTAAATCCACAGTTTTCTTGTTTTGGTTAAATCCACAGTTTTCTTGTTTTGGTTAAATCCACAGTTTTCTTGTTTTGGTTAAATCCACAGTTTTCTTGTTTTGGTTAAATCCACAGCTTTCTTGTTTTGGTTAAATCCACAGTTTTCTTGTTTTGGTTAAATCCACAGTTTTCTTGTTTTGGTTAAATCCACAGTTTTCTTGCTTTGGTCAAGTACACACTCTTCTTGTTTTGGTTAAGTCCACAGTTTTATTGTTTTGGTTAAATCCACAGTTTTCTGGTTTTGGTTAAACCCACAGTTTTCTTGTTTTGGTTAAATCCACAGTTTTCTTGTTTTGGTTAAATCCACAGTTTTCTTGTTTTGGTTAAATCCACAGTTTTATTGTTTTGGTTAAACCCACAGTTTTCTTGTTTTGGTTAAACCCACAGTTTTCTTGTTTTGGTTAAATCCACAGTTTTCTTGTTTTGGTTAAATCCACAGTTTTCTTGTTTTGGTTAAATCCACAGTTTTATTGTTTTGGTTAAACCCACAGTTTTCTGGTTTTGGTTAAATCCACAGGCTTCTTGTTTTGGTTAAATCCACAGTTTTGGTTAAATCCACAGTTTTCTGGTTTTGGTTAAACCCACAGTTTTATTGTTTTGGTTAAACCCACAGTTTTCTGGTTTTGGTTAAATCCACAGGTTTCTTGTTTTGGTTAAATCCACAGTTTTGGTTAAATCCACAGTTTTCTGGTTTTGGTTAAACCCACAGTTTTCTTGTTTTGGTTAAACCCACAGTTTTCTTGTTTTGGTTAAATCCACAGTTTTATTGTTTTGGTTAAACCCACAGTTTTATTGTTTTGGTTAAATCCACAGTTTTCTTGTTTTGGTTAAACCCACAGTTTTCTTGTTTTGGTTAAACCCACAGTTTTCTTGTTTTGGTTAAATCCACAGTTTTCTTGTTTTGGTTAAACCCACAGTTTTCTTGTTTTGGTTAAATCCACAGTTTTCTTGTTTTGGTTAAACCCACAGTTTTCTTGTTTTGGTTAAATCCACAGTTTTATTGTTTTGGTTAAACCCACAGTTTTCTGGTTTTGGTTAAATCCACAGGTTTCTTGTTTTGGTTAAATCTACAGTTTTGGTTAAATCCACAGTTTTCTGGTTTTGGTTAAACCCACAGTTTTCTTGTTTTGGTCAAATCCACAGTTTTCTTGTTTTGGTTAAATCCACAGTTCTCTTGTTTTGGTTAAATCCACAGTTTTCTTGTTTTGGTTAAATCCACAGTTTTCTTGTTTTGGTTAAATCCACAGTTTTCTTGTTTTGGTTAAATCCACAGTTTTCTTGTTTTGGTTAAATCCACAGTTTTCTTGCTTTGGTCAAGTACACACTCTTCTTGTTTTGGTTAAGTCCACAGTTTTATTGTTTTGGTTAAATCCACAGTTTTCTTGTTTTGGTTAAACCCACAGTTTTCTTGTTTTGGTTAAATCCACAGTCTTCTTGTTTTGGTTAAGTCCACAGTTTTCTTGTTTTGGTTAAATCCACAGTTTTGGCTTGTTTGTTATTTAAATAATAACTGTTTGACTATGAAGAATAGGTGTTGTTAAGTTTGAACTGTTAGGTTAAAACTGTTAAGTTTGACTTCCGACTTCCGGTCCCTCGAGCGACGAGGCTTGCTTCGATCTCTCCACGGAATCAAAGTTTGAGTGTTTTCCCGTTCGTCTCTTTGTCAAATTTCCGCTGGGTATTTTGTTGTGTATGTGTTATTGTGTGTTTCTATTTGGTTTTGGTTTTGTAGTTGTTGCAAATTTGTGTGTAATTAGTTGTTTTTTTTTGTTCGCGCCGTGTGCGCGGCCTGGTCTCTCCAGGCTCCCTCCCCCCCCCCCCCCCCGTCCGGTCAGTATTTTGTGAATATAAGTTCTTTCCTTCATAGTATTTGCTTGTTTCTTTGATTTTCTTTTCTCCCCCCTACCTCTCACGAACATCTTACCCTTTGTCCAGCGTTTTGAAAACAGAACAAACAAATAAACAAACAAAAAAAATAATTCTATATTAATTCTTTCTCTCCTCCCGGACACGTGCATGTTCGCTCTCCTCCTCGTCTCGCCTTGTGCCCCACCCCCTATATCTCGTTTTTCTTTCACCTCTGCTCCTGATTTCTCAAATGCACGTTCTCACTTAGAGACTTTTCCCAGATTGTTTTTCATGGTTTTGTTTAAATATTATTTAAATATGTTTAAACCGCAGCCGTGATGCTGACGCCGCCCTCCCCCCCCCCCCCCCCCAGAATTTCAATATTTTGAACGTTTCCCAGTGTGTACCCTGGATTAGAATAGGTACACCGTATCCCTGCATGTCGTAAGAGACGACTAAGAGGGTTGGCGTCAGGAAGGGCATTCGGCCATAAAAACATTGCCTCAAAAAGAGAACCATGACAATTACAACTACATATGGGCAGGGTACAGCCCGAAGTGGAGATCGGTTTCTGAGGTTTGGGACATGGCATGTAGGGACAATGACAGGGAGATCAGGAGAAGTGGTGGAAGTATTGGTCAGAAGAAGAGTGGACATATGTTGTGTGCAAGAGACGAGATGGAAGGGAAGTGGTGTGAGAATGGTGAAGGGTAGGCAGGGACAGAAATACAAGTTTATGTGGCAAGGGTGCCTGGAGGCGTGAATGGTGTTGGTGTCCTGTTTTCTGAGGAGTTTGTAGACAGTGTGGTGAGTGTGACTAGAGTGAGTGATAGGTTGATGATGGTGACAATGATGATTGGAAAGCTCTTGGTGAACATCATCTCGGGATATGCTCCGCAGGTTGGTCGGAGCGATGAAGAGAAGGACAAGTTCTGGTGTGCGATAGAGAAGCTGATGGAAAACGTGAAAGATGAGGAAGTTGTTGTGGTAGGAGGAGACCTAAATGGACATGTGGGAAGGAGTATGGATGGTTTTGACGGAGTTCATGGGGGTTACGGATATGGTGTGAGAAATGGAGAAGGTGAAAGGATTTTAGAGTTTGCTGATGGAGCTGATTTGTTGATTTGTAATACTCAGTTCCAGAAAGAGGATAATAAGCTTGTTACATACACGTCAGGTGGGTCGACGACAACTGATGTGT
This sequence comes from Myxine glutinosa, assembly GCF_964187855.1. Classification (NCBI taxonomy): domain Eukaryota; kingdom Metazoa; phylum Chordata; class Myxini; order Myxiniformes; family Myxinidae; genus Myxine; species Myxine glutinosa. The sequence continues at coordinate 9,940,873 of NC_136263.1, read as the reverse complement.
TGTTTAACAGTGCATTAACAGTGTTAACAGTAACAGGTCTGTTAACAGGTCATTAACAGTGCACAGAGGGAACTGAGTACCCTCGTCCCTCTATACAAGGGGAAAGGTGACCCTGTGGAGTGTGGCTCGTACCGAGCGATAAAGTTATTGGAGCATGGAATGAAGGTATTGGAAAGGGTGTTGGAGAGGAGGATAAGGAAGAAAGTGAAGATTGCAAATTGCAAAGAAAGCAGATTGCAAAGCAGTAGGCGAGATAGGGGGCACCTCCGGGACACAAAGGTGATCCCGGGGGAGGATGCTGTTTCACAGCACCACTTGGTTGTCTGCGACATAAGGGTGAAAGGTGCGAGGAGAGCTCGGCGGGTGAAGTACCAACCGAGAATGAAGGTGTGGAGGTTGAAAGAGGTGACAGTAAGGGAGGCATTAAAAGAGAGGCTGAGTAGGGTCGAGGATGATGTGGTTGAGATTGAAAGTGGTTGGATGTCAATGAAAGCTAGTCTGTTGGGAGCCGTTGGTGAGGTATGTGGATGGACAAAAGGACCACCGAGGCACTCGGAAACATGGGGGTGGGATGATGAAGTTGGAAAGAGGATTGATGAGAAGAGGAAGAAGTTCAAGGAGTGGCAGAAGGCGAAGGGTACGGGAGCAGAAACAGCAGAGCATGAACGTTATAAGGCAGCCAGGAAGGCTGCAAAGAAAGAGGTAGCAAAGGCGCAGGAGGCATGTCGGAAAATGTTCGGAGAACGCTTGGATTCGGAAGAGGGTCAGAAAGCAGTATTCAGGATTGCAAAGCAGATAGCGAAAGAGAGGTGTGATGTGATGGGGGTGAGTTGCTTGAAGGATGAAGTGGGACAAATCGTTGTCGACCCAGATGGAATTAAAGGAAGATGGAAAAGATATATGGAAATGCTGTTGAATACAGAGAATGAATGGGATGGCAACATAGAGAGTAACCCAGTTTTAGGACCGGCAGAGAAGATAACTGAGAAGGAAGTTGAGGAAGCGATAAAAGCAATGAAGAGTAGATAAGCGGGATGGCCGACGGGAATTGTGGGAGATATGTTGAAGGCAGCAGGAAGTTGGGGTGTGAAGAGAATGACAGAGATCTGTAATCTGGTGGTGAAAGAAGGCCGCATTCCAGTGGTTTGGGAACTGAGTACCCTCGTCCCTCTATACAAGGGGAAAGGTGACCCTCTGGAGTGTGGCTCGTACCGAGCGATAAAGTTATTGGAGCATGGAATGAAGGTATTGGAAAGGGTGTTGGAGAGGAGGATAAGGGAGAAAGTGAAGATCGACGAAATGCAGTTTGGATTTATGCCAAGAAGAGGAACGACAGACGTGCTTTTCATTGTGAGGCAGTTGCAGGAGAAGTACATGGAGAAGAGGAAGAAGTTGTTTCTTGGGTTTGTTGATCTGGAGAAAGCATTCAATAGGGTTCCACGCAAATTATTGACATGGGCATTGAGGAAGTTAGGAGTGGAGGAATGGTTGATCAGAGTAGTGATGGAAATGTACAAAAGAGCGCGCACAGCTGTAAGGACGAGGGACGGGAACAGTGATGAGTTTGAGGTGAAGGTGGGAGTGCATCAGGGGTCGGTACTAAGCCCACTACTATTTGTAGCTGTGATGGAGGTGCTGGCTCAGAACGTAAAGGAGGGTTTTCAGTGGGAGTTGTTGTATGCAGATGATCTTTTTGTTGATTGCGGAAAGTATGGATGGACTAAAGGAAAAGATGAACAAGTGGAATGAATGTATGGAGACAAAAGGTCTGAAGGTGAATATCGGAAAGACGAAGGTGTTGGCAAGTGGTAAAGCATGTGGGGAGGTGGAAAGAACTGGGAAGTGGCCCTGTGCTGTGTGTAGGAAGGGTGTCGGAGTGAACTCCATTCAATGTACAATGTGCGCTGAGTGGGTTCATCAAAAATGTAGTGGTCTGAGAGGGTCATTAACCAGTGTGGCAGCTACATTCTAATGTAAGGTGTGCACAGAGGGAGTTGCAGATGGAGGAAATGTTGATTTGGATCTTGGAGACGGCATGAAGCTGGAAGGTGTGAAAACATTTTGCTACCTCGGAGACATGCTGAATGGAGAAGGTGGATCAGACTCGGCAACGGTTGCTCGAGTGAGATGTGCATGGAAGAAGTTTCGGGAACTGAGTGGCGTGCTGATGATGAGGGGAGTGTCGTTGAAGCTGAAGGGAAAGGTGTATGCTGCATGTGTGAGAAGTGTTATGATTTATGGGAGCGAGATATGGGTAATAAACGTAGAGCAGCAACGAAAGTTGGAAAGGCTGGAAATGCGAATGGTTCGACGGATGTGCGGAGTATCGTTGAGAGAGAGGAAGTCAAATGATGAATTGCGAAAGATGATGGGAATAGAGCCTGTGATTGATGCTGTGAAGAGGAACAGGTTGAGATGGTTTGTTCATGTGTTGAGGAAGGATGAAAGTGACTGGTTGAGAAGAGTGATGGAAATGAATGTAGAAGGAAGTAGAGGACGGGGAAGACCGAGAAAGACTTGGCTAAAGATGGTGGAAGAAGAAATGCAGGCAAGGGGGTTAAACAAGGAGAGATGCAGAAAATAGGGCAAAATGGAGAAGATTGTCATGGGGACCACAAGGCTAACCCCCGCTCTAGTAGGGAAAATGGCCTTAAAATGCATGTTGTTGTTGTTTGTTGTTATTTAAATAATAAAATGCTCAATGTTTTATATATTTTGTCATTTTGCGATGGATTAAATCCATCTGTTATTAAATTATTTTAATTATTGTGTTAAAACGTTATTGTGTTATAGGTTGGGTAACAGTTTAAGATTGTATTTACAGGGGAGGATGAAGAAGAGGAAGTACAATTTGGCGATTTAGCGATCTCCCAATGTGGTACTTTAGCGATGTATTCTGGCATATTTTAAAGACTTGGTAGCTCATAAAACGCTTGAGAATAAAAGGTATGGGTTTTAAAAGGTTTATATACTCACTCTATATTACCTTCTCAGCATTTCACTTTGTACACATTTGATGCAGTGGCCATTTTTTCCCACATCATCCCTCTATATGGAGTACTACATGATAATGCTTGCATGTGATGCAACATACAATAGCTGCATGATGGGCTAAGCAAATGTTGTCTGTATGGATAAGCAATGTGATTGCACTGCTGTATTTTCTTTTTTAAATTAGCTATATGGTTGGAATATTGCAAATTTAATGAAATACTTCATATTTGTACGAGTGAATGCAAGTGAATGGCATGTGAGAATTAATGGCTTCTTCTGTTAGTCAAAATGCCCTCCACAGGCTGTGTTATTCCACTCTTCCTTCCAGGTCTTCAGGCAGTTGGTACACCACCCTATCATGTTTCATATGGGGAATCCCCATCCTTACCCATGATCTTCATTAACCCCATTAACCCCTAGTAACATAATCCTCTTACTTGCAAGTTCATGTGTTTCCTACCATCTCTCTTGTCTTGTCACGTCCATTCCCTTGCTTATTTTATTGGATATCCTAAGATTGTCCTTGCCTTCCCTACTTACAGTTTCTACCGTCCATCACCATGAGCCTCAATTTTGCATAGTAATACAATATAACGTCTCACAAGTCAGGAGACGACGATGGTTCACGAGCGAGCGGTATTCAATGACAAAGGTCAAAACCGACATTGAAAATATATAAATAGGAATGTATTATCTGTTATGAGACTAGTTAGCTACACAATACCGAAAATTCGGTTCGATTCCGGCAACTTTGAAAATTTCACCTTTGTGACCTTGAAATGTCAAAACGAAGGTTACTGACCTTGAAATGAGATATAAAATAATGTATAATCAGTTATGAGGTTAGTTAGCTACACAATACAGAAAATTCGGTTCGATTCCGACAACTTTGAAAATTTCACCTTTGTGACCTTGAAATGTCAAAACGAAGGTTAATGACCTTGAAATGAGATAGAAAATAATGTATAATCAGTTATGAGGTTAGTTAGCTACACAATACCGAAAATTCGGTTCGATTCCGACAACTTTGAAAATTTCACCTTTGTGACCTTGAAATGTCAAAACGAAGGTTACGGACCTTGAAATGGGATAGAAAATAATGTATAATCAGTTATGAGGTTAGTTAGCTACACAATACCGAAAATTCGGTTCGATTCAGACAACTTTGAAAATTTCACCTTTGTAACCTTGAAATGTCAAAACGAAGGTTACTGACCTTGAAATGAGATAGAAAATAATGTATAATCAGTTATGAGGTTAGTTAGCTACACAATACCGAAAATTCGGTTCGATTCCGACAACTTTGAAAATTTCACCTTTGTGACCTTGAAATGTCAAAACGAAGGTTACGGACCTTGAAATGGGATAGAAAATAATGTATAATCAGTTATGAGGTTAGTTAGCTACACAATACCGAAAATTCGGTTCGATTCAGACAACTTTGAAAATTTCACCTTTGTAACCTTGAAATGTCAAAACGAAGGTTACTGACCTTGAAATGAGATAGAAAATAATGTATAATCAGTTATGAGGTTAGTTAGCTACACAATACCGAAAATTCGGTTCGATTCCGGCAACTTTGAAAATTTGACCTTTGTGACCTTCAAAGGTCAAAGGTCGAATATTCTGAAAGTTGTTGGAAAACTTGTATTTCATGATGTATGTGATAATGTAAGATCATGTACGACATTTCACCCTATCAGGAAGCGAACAATGTAATAAAACCATCAAAAGTCGACTTTTCTAAATTTCGTGACCTCGTGACCTTGGGGCGAAAATGAAAAATCGAGCTCCGTGGGGCTAGACACATGACATTGGCCAAACCAAATACCGAAACCCCTGTCAGATTCCACCAAACCCCTCGAAGAAGATGTAGCTTGAAATCGATTACCCCCGAAAAAGACATCTATTTTGGGCGTGGCTCCGCCCACAATGGGCGCAATACGCCCACTCTAGGCAGGACACAACTAGATCATGATATCAACCTCCCACCCAAGTTTCATCAAGATCGGATGATATCATCGGGTAGTTATGTTGGAACCCATCTGTGGATCGGTCCCATCGGCCGATGGGTCTGACCAATCTGTGGATGCACGAGAAATGACAATGCAGACCCATCGGACGATGGGACCGATCCACAGATGGGTTCCAACAGTTATACTGCGGACAGACACACACACAGACAGATGCACACACATGACGAATATAGTGGTCACTTGATAACTCGTGAACCAATAAACCTATTGAGGCTGGAATCCTGTACTCTATCTGTGCAGAATTTGACTTTGGATTAACGTTAAAAAATATTATTACTTTAACTTTAACTTGGTTTTTAATATGTACCTTGAAGCATTGTGGATAGAGAGGGACATTGATATTGGCATAATTGTGCAGGCATGATGGGCCGAATATCCTCCTCCTTGGTCAAAGTTCCTTGTATTTCCCTTTGTTTAACTTTTATTTGATAACTGGTATTAATAAAATAAACGAGTCAATGCAGCTCATTGAATTTGCAGAAAACACAGTAAGATGACATTTTGTCAGCCAAAAACTTTTATGACCACTTACCTCTAAAGTGATGATGTCCCGGCCTTCTCTGACAAGTTTGAAGGCCAGCGGATGTTTGGGGGCCAATCCAGCAGCCAGACTGCAACCACGTAGTGGAACATTGGCCAGGGGTGTTCTGGCAGCCTCCTTGTCAACAAACAACTGGAGGGATTCCCTGCTGACCTGACACCAGCACTCTCGCCACCCACTGTCCGTCAGCACATTGAGTTGACCTGTTCAGAGAAGGAGAAATAAACATGAAATGCATTCCTCAAGGGCTTAGGCTTCTCCATATTTTGGCACAATATTCTTCGACTAGCCGAAACCCGTGGAACATCCACGGAAGGGAGGATGTGGTGTATGGATAGAGTGTACCATTATGGATGGCATAGGGGAGCGCTCATGGGATCTTCTTCTTCCGTTAAGCTCCAATTTTTTCTCTTTAAGTTTTTTTTTTTTTTTTTTGTATACAAGATCGAGGCTCGTGAAAGAGCGAACATTAATCACACAGAAAGACAAACCGACACATAAAACATATAACATAGGGAGCGGTAGACAAGATGGGGAGAGAGGGGGAAGGACACAAACACAACATTTGAGAGCAGGGACCGAGAGACATGGAGACATCGAGAGATCTGAGAGAGGGCGAGGGCTTTGGGGGGGGGGGGGGGCGTGGGAAGGGGGCAGTGGGAGAGGTATAAAACATATGGACACTGCCAGGACTTCCAGGAAAGAAGTTGGAATTTCAAACAAGGTGGATCTGGGGTGAATTAGCGGGGGTAGAAAAGATCAAGGTTTTGGATGGGGGAAGATAAGAGATGGTGGTGAACAGCTGTTTTAAAGACCTGGAGGGAGGAGTGGGATTGAAGGGAGTGAGGGAGTTTGTTCCAGAGGCGGGAGAAAAGAGGAATGAAAGAGTGAAGGTGAGCGGAGAGCCGAGATTTCGGCAGTTTAACCATCAGAGGGTTGCTGGCAGATCTTGTGCGACCTGTAGGAATATTTGGGGGACAGAGCACAGAGAGAGCTGGGGGTGCAAGGCCGGAGAGGAGTCGGTAGAAGACAGAAAGACCACCTACCTGCCTGCGGTGAGTGAGTGAAAGGCCCTCAGAGATAGCTTCATCGCGGGAGATTCCAATAATTCTGAAAGCTTTGGTTTCAACAGTGTGAAGCCGAGCTAGGTGTGAGGCAGGAGCACCGGCCCATAGGGGAGAACAGTATTCCATTGAGCTGCGGATGAAAGCCTTGTATGTGGTGAGGAGCTCAGGTGTGCCGAGGAAGGACTTTGCACGACGGAGGATGCCCAGTCGGCGACTGGCTTTGGAGGCCAGCTTGGAAATGTGGTTTTCCCAAGAAAGATCATGGCAGATAGTGAGACCCAAAATCTTGAGCGACAGAACTTCTTGGAGAGGATTGTTGAGAAAGTAGATGGGAGGGTTGTCCAGTCGATCTTTTCGGAGAGACATAGTAAGAGTGTGAGATTTGTCAGGATTGAAAGACATGTTCCACTTGTTTGACCAGTCTGTGATTTTGTCCAGGTCTTCAGAGAGTGAGGAGGCAGCAGACTGCCGATCTGAGGGAAGAGGAATGGAGCGGCAGAGAGTGGAGTCATCAGCAAAGAGATAGAGAGGATTTTCGAGAGAGTCAGAGAGATCATTGATGAAGACCAGAAAAAGCATGGGGCCCAGAACACTGCCTTGGGGAACTCCAGCCTGAACAGGAAGAGGAGATGAGAGAAACCCATTCAGGGCCACACGTTGACGACGACTAGAGAGGAAGTCCGCCAGCCATGCGTGGAGATTTCCATGGATACCAAAGGAGGAGAGTTTGGTGAGCAGAGCGGGGTGCCAGACCGTGTCGAAGGCACGTGATATGTCGAGGGAGACAGCTCTAATTTCCTGTTTGGCATTGAGGACCTCCATCCATTGTTGAGACAGCAGAAGCAGCATGTCCAGAGTAGAGTGACCTGGTCTGAAACCAAATTGATGATCAGAGATCAAGCCATTGGAGAAGAGGAAAGATTTCATATCAGAAGCAATGATGGATTCCATGACTTTGCTGATAATTGGGAGAAGGCTGATTGGTCTGTAGTTGCTAGGATCTGTTTTTGCACCTTTTTTGTGCAAAGCGGTGATGTTGGCTGATTTCCAAGCAGATGGCAGTTGACCTTGAGCAAAAGAGAGGGTGAAGAGAACAGAGAGAGGGTGAGATAGAGCAGCAGAGCAGGATTTTAGGACCCGTGGGCTGATGCCGTCGGGTCCAGTTGCAGAATCAGAGTCGAGGGTTGACAGAAACTTTTCCACCTTGTCAGGAGGAAAGGACACGGAGTCCAGGAGCAGCAGGGTACGACTGGGTATGGTGGGTACAGAGAGGGATGGGTTTGGGACACAAGATTTAGAGGCAAACACAGAGTTGAGGCATTCAGCTTTTTCACGTGCGGAGTCAGCTGTGTAGCCGTTTGAGGTAAGGGAGGGGATGGAGGGGGAACAGACACCAGAAACGGATTTGACCAGACGCCACCAGGATTTGGAAGAGGGAGACAGATAAGAGAGTTCGGTCTTGAGAACGGAGAGATATTGTTTCCTGGCTCTCCTGAGGGTGGACACACACTTGTTTCGGGCTTTGTGAAAGGAAATGAGATTTCCTTCCGTTGGATTTGCTTTCCAGGAGATGAAGGCAAGTTGTTTCTGGGCAACAGCCTCACCACAAGATTCCGTGTACCATGGACGGGAGGAAGGGTATGACAACTGAAGACGAGATGGGATAAATCTGTGCATGAGAGAGAGCAATTTACTTTGGAAGAATTCCCAGGATGAGTTGATGTCAGAGGTGGTAGAGATGGGAGACCAGTCCAGATGATTGATGGCTGCTTGAAGACCGTGCCAGTTGGCCTGAGTGAAATGCCAGACTCGTCGACGCTGAGCAGGCTCCCTGAGGATGGTCAGAGAGATGTCCACTTTAACAAGGACATGATCAGATGATCCGATCGGAGCAGAAGAAGAGCAGCAGACATTTTCAGGGAAGTTAGTCATAACCAAGTCCAGAAGAGAAGATGCTCCGTTGACTGAGATCCGGGTCGGGAAATTGACAGATTGTGTCAGTCCCAGTGAGTCGCAGAAGTCCTTTGCTGAGGAGCCATGGCTGGTGAGAGAGGTACCCACACCCAGCCAACTGGCATGATGACAGTTGAAATCACCACATATGAGGAAGAGAGAGTTGGGATGAGTAGATAGAAGTTGGTCCATATCATCAGACAGCGAGATGTAGATGGAGTCATCACTGTTTGGTGGACGGTACAACACACATATGAACAAGAGGTGGGAGCGAAGGGGAAGCCGTAGCCAGAGGTATTCCTGGGGGTGAGGTGGAGAGAGTGCAGTGCAGGGCGAGTGAGGAAGAGAGTTTTTGATAAAGATAGCAACCCCGCCTCCAGGACGAGGCTCAGGTCTATCATACCGGAGGAGGGAGTAGCCCGGGAGAGATACTATGGAATCAGAGACATCATAAAGGAGGAAAGTTTCTGTTAAGCAGATCACGTCTGGTTTGACAGAAGCAACCTGTATGGAGAGATCAGTTAAGTTTGAACGAAGGCCCCGGATGTTTGAGGTCCATACCGTTAATGAAGAGGAAGGGGGAGCATCAGATACAGAACAGGGGGGAGGAGGGGTAGGGTAAGATGTGGAAGAGGTGGAAGAGGTAGGGAGAGCTGTTGAAGGTGTGTCAGAGATTTCAGAATAGCTCGGAGAAAGGGAAGGATGGGGCGGACAAAAGGTTTGATGGTGATTGGGTGAGCCACAATGAGGTGTTATTTGAGGAGGGGGAAGAGCGAGGCAGAAGGTTGGGGGAGATGGAGGTGAGAGTTTGAAGGGGGAAGAAGCGGGGAGGACGCTTTGAGGAGGGGGAGTGAGCGGGGGGAAATTGAGAAGCAATGAGGGTGGGGAGATTTGAAGGGGAGGGGTGAGGGGAGAGTTTGGGAGGGAAGGGACAAGGGGAGGGATTTGAAAGGGATGGGATATGGGGGAGATTTGGAGGGGAGGGGTGAGGCAGGAGTCTAGGAGGGGAGGGGCGAGGGGGCGTCTTGGCGGGGAGGGGTGAGGGGGTAGTTTAGGAGGGAGGGGGCAAGGGGGGAGATTTGAAAGGGATGGGTGATGGGGAAGATTTGGAGGGGAGGGGTGATGGGGAAGATTTGGAGGGGAGGGGTTATGGGGAAGATTTGGAGGGGAGGGGTGAGATTGGATTTTTGAAAGTGTACGATTTATGGGAAACGAACATTTATTGCAAAATGAGTTTCTTGTGACCTTCGAGTTAAAAATACGTTGAAGGACGCTGGATGGAGGATGGAGTGCAGGAGAGTTTAGGGAATGTAGAAAAAAGGCACTATAGGAGATGGATATTTTTTTTGGGATGAATTGATTTGGTGAGCAAGTCGAAAGCAGCCTTTTAAAGAAGAAGAAGAAAAAGGTGTTATAAAATATGACGGAATACATAACTTGAGGGGAAAGTGTAAACATTGAAGGTTAATGAGTGAAAACTATCTGGGGAAATGGGGGAGAAACACGTGGTCGAAGAACGAAACAACGAATAAGAATGAATAAACGAATGAGAACAGAGAAGGAAATGTTTTTTTTTTTTTTTTTTTTTTTTGAGTTGAGATTTACACAAGGAAGTAGGCTATGGGTGAAAAGTCTGGGAATACAGAGAACGAAAGTTATTGGATCACAAACGACGGACCACTGAGAGAAAAACAAAGCCTCAAGGTTGTACAGTGCACACTGTACAAGGCCTTGCTCGCGACACGGCAAACAGACGATCAATTTATGAAAGATAAACACCGAGAAACAACCAAAGTTGCACACAATAACTTCACACACCGAAAGATAAATACAGTTTCGACAAAATACAATTGTGAACAGACTTAACTTCGAAAAACGTGGAGACCGTGTGGAGCTTCGAAAATCCCTGCCGCCGTCTCCAAGATCTCGCGAGATCCCCCAAGTTAAGTCCAATCAGTCCTCTCTGCTCGAAGTGCTCAGGCCATGCCTTCCCACTCTCATACTTTTATTGCCGTTCGGTGTAGAAAGGGATTGACATATCGTTCGTCTGTTTTCAGCTCGTTATCTTTAAGCTTCCTTACGTCTTGCCACCTGCTACACCTCTCTGAGTTAGGAGGATTTATGCAACGCACCCCAAGTATCGCAACGTCACTCCATTTAACTTTATTAAAATGACGATAAAGACGTTTCCTTATACATATATCCTAATTTAAAATGTTCAAGGGAATAAAAAGACCATTTGGTTCACACCACCCATGTTCACACCACTCGACTGTCCAATCAGCGGACGGCTCGCTTCGCCTTCGCCCAGCAGACGCCAATACGATGGCGTCGTATCGGCAGTTAATCGGATGCTTTTGGGCCCCAACGTAGGCGAATTCAGATTTTTCCGAGTATGTCTGTACGTGATAAACAAAGAACGCGGTTCGTAGATCGTAAACCCATTAGTGCCGTGGGCATCGGGTCACTAGGTGCGGCATAAAAGGGATAACAAAGTCGAGTCCTTACGGTATTATTATATAGATTATCGGTACGTGGCTTCACAGGTGCACAACCACACAAACCTCCCACAACACAGAAACTAAGAAACACATAGGAAGTTCATGAACAATATCTTGAATAAATAATCTTGTAAGTAAATAATAATAAGAATAATAAGAATAATAAGAAGAGGATTAAGAAGAAGAAGATTAAGAATCAGAAAAAGAAATAATAAATAAATAAATCTTGTGTCATGATGAACCATTTAAATGTTACCGATTCAAACAGGTGCAATCTTTGCCATTGTAGCGGTTACCGCTGGATGCACACAATCGCCTTGCACCGGCCAGAACACGGCCAGACGCGCCTCTCCCGGGCATGCCCGGACTCACTGTTCCCGGGCACGCCCGAACCTCCCGGGCACGCCCGGTCTCGTCTTTCCCGGGCATGCCCGCTCTCGCCTTTCCAGGGCTCGCCCAGAGCGTCCGGGCATGCCCGCTATCGCCTTTCCAGGGCTCGCCCAGAGTGTCCGGGCATGCCCGCTATCGCCTTTCCAGGGCTCGCCCAGAGCGCCCGGGCACGCCCAGCCTCGACTTGCCAGGCCGCAGCCAAACACGCCCGGGCAGGTCCAGACTCGCCTTTCCAAGGCTCGCCCTTGACACCCGGGCATGCCCGGTATAGCTTTTGCCGGGCAAACTTCCCGACATAAATGTGTATATATATTGCTGCCCGATAAACGGGCTTGTCAGAATACCTGAGCTGTTTTGTTTCAATAAAGCAACTCGGACGAATTCCGTCTTTGGTCGCGTCAATTCTTTCGACTCGCGTTGGAGCGCAGTTCCTTCATTGGTGACCTACCGACATGGATACGGCAGTGACGCTTAAACTGCCTACCTTCTGGGAGGCTCACGCGGCTGTTTGGTTCGCTCAGGCGGACTCTCAGTTCGCCCTGCGAGGCATCACCGCGGACGACACCCGCTTCCACCATGTTGTGGCGGCGCTCGGTTCCGCCACCACGGCCCGCGCCTTGAGCCTCCTCGAGCACCCGCCGGCTGCTGACAAATACGACGCGCTGAAGACACTCCTCCTCGACGCTTTCGCCCTCTCACCGGCAGCACGCGCACGGCGCCTGCTTGCTCTGCCCGAGCTCGGCGACACGCGCCCGTCAGAGCGCATGGACTATAATGCTCTCGTTGCTCTGTGAGCACTCTCCGGATTTTCTGTTCCGTGAGCTGTTCCTTCGCCAGCTGCCTCACCCGGTACGCCTCACCCTGGCTGGCATGTTGATCACGGATTCCCGCGCCCTCGCCAGGGAAGCCGATAAGATCTCCTCGGCGGGCCAGCACATCGGCGCGGTTACCTGGAGCCCGCCGCCGTCCGAGGCGACGCCCACGACGCCCGAGCGCCCTGCGCGGTTGGAGGCCGAACTGCCGGTGCAACTGGTGGCCGCCACGCCGCACCGCCCGCTTCCGACACGACGGCCGGGGCCTCCACCTGACCGGGCATGGTGTTATTACCACGCCAGGTTCGGACACAAGGCTCGGACGTGCCGGCCCCCATGCACTTTCGGCAGGTCGGGAAACGGCCGGGCCGGCGTTCATTCCCAGCCATGAGCGCCGGCCACTCGGGCAACTTGCTGTTTATTCGGGACAAAGCGTCTGGGCGGCGTTTCCTGTGTGACACCGGCGCCCAACTGAGCGTCATACCCGCCTCCGAGCAGGACAGGCGGGACGCCGTTTGCGGCCCCTCTTTGGTCGCTGCTAATGGCTCGGCCATACGCACTTTCGGCCCACGCGTTGTCACCCTCTGCTTCGGCAGCCAGCGTTTTCAATGGACTTTTGTGACCGCCTGCGTCCCCATGGCTTTGCTGGGCGCCGACTTCCTCTGCGCGCACGGGCTGCTGGTCGACGTCAAACGTCGTCGCCTTGTCAACGCCGAGACCTTCAGCTCCCTGGCGTGCACGAAGAGCAGCTCTGCGCCGACCGAACTGGCGTGCGCCCTCCCGGCAGCGAACGAGTTCGCTCGCCTGCTCGCGGAATTCCCAGCCCTCACGCGGCCGACGTTTTCGGCCGTCGCGGTGCGGCACGGGATTGAGCACCACATACCCACTACGGGCCCGCCGGTCTACGCCAGGGCCCGCCGCCTCGACCCGGCCAAGCTCGCCGTGGCGAAGGCCGAGTTCGACGCGTTGGAGCACCTCGGCATCGTGCGGCACTCCGATAGCGCGTGGGCCTCGCCACTGCACATCGTGCCAAAGCCGGGGGGTGGATGGCGCCCGTGTGGCGACTACCGCCGTCTCAACGATGCTACCACCCCCGACAGGTACCCGATCCTGCATATTCAGGACTTTTCTGCCCGTTTGGCGGGACGGGTCATCTTTTCGAAAATTGACCTGATACGGGGCTACCACCAGGTACCTGTCCGGGCGGCCGACGTCCCGAAGACGGCCGTCATCACGCCGTTCGGCCTGTTCGAATTTTTGCGGATGCCGTTTGGCCTCAAGAACGCGGCCCAGGCGTTCCAGCGCTTGATGGACGGCGTGCTGCGCGACCTGCCGTTTCTTTTCGTCTATCTGGACGATATCCTCGTCGCCAGCACGTCCCGCGCCGAGCACCTCCTCCACCTCCGAACACTGTTCGGTCGCCTCAGCGAGCACGGCTTAATTGTCAACCCGGTCAAATGCCACTTCGGCACGACGACCGTTGACTTTTTGGGCCACCGCATCACCAAGACCGGGGCCGTGCCGCTGCCGACCAAGGTCGAGGCCATCACCACGTTCCCGCGTCCCCGTTCCATCAAGGCCCTCCAAGAGTTCCTCGGCATGGTGAATTTTTATCACCGATTCGTGCCCCGCGCTGCTCAGCTCATGCGGCCCCTTTACGAGGCCCTCCGGGGCAAGCCGGCCAAGCATGACATTGTTTGGTCCGCGGCCATGGACGCGGCCTTCGCTAGCGCCAAACGGGCCCTCGCCGGCGCAACGCTGCTGGCTCACCCGGTGCTCAACGCGCCCATTGCCCTCACTACGGACGCCTCCAACTACGCCGTGGGCGCCGTCCATGAGCAATGGGTGGACGGGGTTTGGCAGCCACTCGCTTTTTTCAGCCGGCAACTCCGGCCGAACGAGTTAAACTACAGCACGTTCGACCGCGAGCTGCTCGGGCTATTCCTGGCCGTTCGCCATTTCCGACACCTCCTGGAGGGCCGCCCGTTCACGGCTTTCGTCGACCACAAGCCGTTGGTCTACGCAATGGCTAAGGTCACGGAGCCGTGGTCGGCCCGCCAGCAGTGCCACCTCTCCGCCGTGTCGGAGTTCACCACGGACATCCGGCACGTCGCCGGCAAAGACAACGCCGTGGCCGACTGTCTTTCTCGGGCCAGCGCGAACGCGGTCCACCTCGGCGTGGACTTCGCGCTCATGGCGGCCGACCAGACCACCGACGCCTCGGTGCAGGCACGCCGTGCGGCGGACACGGGCCTCCGCCTGGCCGACATTCCCTTCGCGGGCACCATCCTGCTCTGCGACGTCTCCCAGGGCCAGCCTCGCCCCATCGTGCCCGTTTCCTGGCAGCGCCGCATCTTCGCCTCCATCCACGGCCTTTCTCACCCGGGCCGGAAAGCTTCTCAGAAGCTGGTGTCGGCGCGTTTCGTCTGGCACGGCCTTCGACGAAACATCCGCGACTGGGCCAACGCCTGCACGGCCTGCCAGCGGGTCAAGGTCCACCGCCACACCCAGGCCCCGCTGGCACCTTTCGCCATGCCTGAACGGCGTTTCGACCACGTCCACGTGGACCTGGTGGGTCCCCTGCCCCCCTCGCGGGGGTTCACCCACCTGCTCACCATGGTGGACAGGACCACCAGGTGGCCGGAGGCCGTGCCCCTCGCCTCCACCACCACCGCCGACGTGGCGCAGGCGTTCATCGCCACCTGGGTCACGCGCTTCGGCGCACCAGCGGACATCTCGTCCGACCGCGGCCCACAGTTCACGTCTGAGCTTTGGGGCGCAGTCGCCCGTTCGTTGGGGGTCATGCTGCACCGCACCACGGCCTACCACCCCCAAGCCAACGGGCTGTGCGAGCTGTTTCACCGCTCCATGAAGGCCGCACTCATGGCCGGCCTTCAGGACGACGGTTGGGCCGACCGGCTGCCGTGGGTCCTTTTGGGCCTTCGCACGGCCCCCAAGGAAGACCTCCAGGCGTCCGCCGCCGAGCTCGTCTACGGCCAGCCGCTCCGCGTCCCGGGCGAATTCGTGCCCGACGCTACCAGTCCCTGGTCCGCCGCTCGCCAGCGCTCGGACCTCCAGGAGGCCGCCCGACGATTTGCCCCCGTGCTGACGTCCCGCCACGGTGGCCCCCAGTCCTACGTCCCCCCGGCGCTTCGCACAGCGGAGTACGTCTTTGTGCATCATGACGCGCACCGGGGGCCACTCCGGCCGCCGTACGACGGGCCCTTCCGGGTCCTGCGACGGGGCGACAAGTCTTTCATCTTCGACTTCGGCGGCCGGCCGGACCGGATTTCTGTGGACCGCCTCAAACCGGCGCACATGGACGTCGACCGACCACCACGGTTGGCCCTTCCTCCGCGGCGAGGCCGCCCCCCGTCCACAGTTCCCCCCGCTCGACCACCCACCACCACGTCGGACCCCTCCCCACGACCCTCCAGGGGTCGCTTCGGCCGGGTCATCCGGACCCCCCTTAAATTGACCCTGCCGGTGCAGGTCGATTCTGGAGGGGCGTGTGTAGCGGTTACCGCTGGATGCACACAATCGCCTTGCACCGGCCAGAACACGGTCAGACGCGCCTCTCCCGGGCATGCCCGGACTCACTATTCCCGGGCACGCCCGAACCTCCCGGGCACGCCCGGTCTCGTCTTTCCCGGGCATGCCCGCTCTCGCCTTTCCAGGGCTCGCCCAGAGCGTCCGGGCATGCCCGCTATCGCCTCTTCAGGGCTCGCCCAGAGCGTCCGGGCATGCCCGCTATCGCCTTTCCAGGGCTCGCCCAGAGCGTCCGGGCATGCCCGCTATCGCCTTTCCAGGGCTCGCCCAGAGCGCCCGGGCACGCCCAGCCTCGACTTGCCAGGCCGCAGCCAAACACGCCCGGGCAGGTCCAGACACGCCTTTCCAAGGCTCGCCCTTGACACCCGGGCATGCCCGGTATAGCTTTTGCCGGGCAAACTTCCCGACATAAATGTGTATATATATTGCTGCCCGATAAACGGGCTTGTCAGAATACCTGAGCTGTTTTGTTTCAATAAAGCAACTCGGACGAATTCCGTCTTTGGTCGCGTCAATTCTTTCGACTCGCGTTGGAGCGCAGTTCCTTCACCATCCCTTTTGTTCTTCATTCTTACCTCAAGTCCTCCCCCCCTCCACCACACGTCCAAACCTTATTTTATCGTCTCAATGTCTCTCCATTCCCTTTTACCCCACCCTTCCCCCCATGCTCCTTTGCTCCCTCCTTACATCGTAGATCGCACCTATGTATTCATTTAAAATGAATGATCAGATGCATGTTGTATGTTGTCATGCGGAGGGAGTTCAAAATGTTATATGGACGAGATACAATAGGCTAAAAAAAAAAAAGCCAAATATAGTATGATGAGGTGTGTATATATAATCAGTCCAATGTATATATAATATATATATAATCATACTAATCTATCTATAATTCCAGTAATCTCTGTGTGTTTGTTTGTTTGTTTGTCTGTGACCGCTGTTTCTCGACAACCACGGGTCCGATATACTTTAAACTTGCCAGGTATATTGATGGGGACCCGAGGATGTGCCTTTTCAAGGTTTCATATTAATCGGACAATTACTTACCGAGCTATGTCCAAAAAACGATTCAACCAATCAGAGAGCAGCGAGCTATCGCGTGTGCCGAACGTGGCGAACACACTCTGCCTCGGATGGCACATTTGAGAGCGTATTCATTTATTTCACGTTTGCAAACTATGTTGGCGCTATACTATGTTTTAAAACTAATAAAAACCATTTCATGTAAATAGAGGGGGGGGGGGGGGGGGGGGGGGGATTGTCACTGTACTCGCAAGCCGTTCGCCGTTCGCTTTGGCGTTGCGAATGAACCAAAACATTTCATGAACCAAACCATTTCATGTAAAGCGTTCGCCGTTCGCTTTGGCGTTGCGAATGAACCAAAACATTTCATGAACCAAACCATTTCATGTAAATAGAGGGGGGGGGGGTTGTCACCGTACTCGCACCCACGTACCCACGTACCCACGTACGGGCATTGCACCCACGTACGGGCATGCCCTAGTATAAGCAATTTGGTGTATGTCTGTCTATCTGACTGAGATGCATTTGGTCATTGCTTATCCAATTGCAACCAATCTTGACAGGGGGACGAAGGGTCCCATGACGGAGGTTGCAACGATTTAACTTCCCCTCATCCCCAAGGGGGATTTGCACCTTGGACGAAAGCCGTGTCGAGGTGTATATCCATATTAAGATAGCTTATCATGGCGTTTTTGAAAAGCCGCTTTTAATAACAAGAAATAATAACTAGAGCAATGTGACTGTGTCGCCAATATGCCTCCGCATAGTCCCACCATGGGTAGATGCCCTCGTTCACTTTTTTTTTTTTTTTGTATACAAGATCGAGGCTCGTGAAAGAGCTAACATTAATCACACAAAAAGTCAAACCGACACACAAAACACAAAAAACAAGGGGAGTGGCAGACAAGATGGGGAGAGAGGGGGAAGGACACAAACACAGCATTTGAGAGCAGGGACATCGGGAGGACTTGGGGGGAGGTGGGAGAGGTATAAAACATATGAACACTGCAAGGACTCTGGGGTGAATTAGCGGGGGTAGAAAAGATCAAGGTTTTGGATGGGGGAAGACAAGAGATGGTGGTGAACAGCTGTTTTAAAGACCTGGAGGGAGGAGTGGGATTGAAGGGAGTGGGGGAGTTTGTTCCAGAGGTGGGAGAAAAGGGGAATGAAAGAGTGAAGGTGAGCAGAGAGCCTAGATTTTGGCAGTTTAACCATAGGAGGGTTGCAGGCAGATCTTGTGCGACCTGAAGGAATATTGGGGGGACAGAGCACAGAGAGAGCTGGGGGAGCAAGGCCAGAGAGGAGTCGGTAGAAGACAGAAAGACCACCAACCTGCCTGTGGTGAGTGAGTGAAAGGCCCTCGGAGTTAACTTCCTCGCAGGAGATTCCAATGATTCTGAAAGCTTTGGCCTCAACAGCGTGAAGCCGAGCTAGGTGTGAGGCAGGAGCACCAGCCCAGAGGGGGGAACAGTATTCCATTGAGCTGCGGATGAAAGCCTTGTATGTGGTGAGGAGCTCAGGTGTGCCAAGGAAAGACTTCGCACGACGGAGGATGCCCAGTCGGCGACTGGCTTTGGAGGCCAGCTTGGAAATGTGGTTTTCCCAAGAAAGATCATGGCAGATAGTGAGACCCAAAAGCTTGAGCAAAGAACTGCTTGGAGAGGATTGTTGAGAAAGTAGATGGGATGGTTTTCCAGTCGGTCCTTTCGGAGAGACATTGTAAGAGTGTGAGATTTGTCAGGATTGAAAGACATGTTCCACTTGTTTGACCAGTCTGTGATTTTGTCCAGGTCTTCAGAGGGTGAGGAGGCTGCAGACTGCTGATCTGAGGGATGAGGAATGGAGCGGCAGATAGTGGAGTCATCAGCAAAGAGATAGAGAGGATTTTCCAGAGAGTTCGAGAGATCATTGATGAAGGAAGACCAGAAATAGCACAGGCCGCAGATCACTACCTTGGGGAACAGAGCAGACAGAACAGGTACAGGAACAGGAGAAGTTCCAGCCAGAACAGGCAGGGGAGATGAGAGAAATCCATTCAGGGCCACACGTTGCCTACGACCAGAGAGGAGGTCCGCAAGCCATGAGTGGAGATTTCCATGGATACCATAGGAGGAGAGTTTGGTGAGCCGAGCTGGGTGCCAGACCGTATCGAAGGCACGTGATATGTCAAGTGAGACAGCTCTGATTTCCTGTTTGGCATTGAGGACCTCCATCATTGTTGAGACAGCAGAAGCATCATGTCCAGAGTAGAATGACCTGGTCTGAATCCAAATTGATGATCAGAGATCAAGCCAATGGAGAAGACGAAGGATTTGATATCCGAAGCAATGACGGATTCCATGACTTTGCTGATCATTGGAAGCAGCCTGATTGGTCTGTAGTTGCAAGGATCTGTTTTTGCACCTTTTTGTGTAAAGCGGTAATGTTTGCTGATTTCCAAGATGCTGGCAGATGACCTTGAGCAAAAGAGAGGGTGAAAAGAACAGAGAGAGGGTGCGATAGAGCGGCAGAGCAGTATTTTAGGACCCGTGGGCTGATGCCGTCTGGTCCAGTTGCAGAATCAGAGTCGAGGTTTTTATAAAAACTTCTCCACCTTGTCAGGAGAGAAGGACACAGAGTCCAGTAGCAGTTGGGTTCGACTGGGAAAGGTGGGAACAGAGAGAGATGGGTTTGGGACACAAGATTTTGAGGCAAACATAGAGTTGAGGCATTCGGCTTTGTCACATGCGGTGTCAACTGTGTAGCCATTTGAGGTAAGGGAGGGGATGGAGGGGGAACAAACACAAGAAACGGATTTGACCAGACGCCACCAGGATTTGGAGGAAGGAGACAGGTTTGAGAGTTCAATCTTGAGTGTGGAGAGATAGTGCTTCCTGGCACTCCTGAGGGTAGACACACACTTGTTTCGAGCTTGGTGGAAGGAACTGAGATTGCCTTCAGTTGGATTTGCCTTCCAAGAGGCAAAGGGAAGTTGTTTCAGGGCAACTGCCTCACCACAAGATTCAGTGTACCATGGATGGGAGGAAGGGTAAGACAACTGAAGACGAGATGGGATAAATCTGTGCATGAGAGAGAGCAGTTTGCTTTCGAAGAATTCCCAGGAAGAATTGATGTCAGAGGCGGTAGAGATGGGAGACCAGTCCAGATGATTGATGGCTGCTTGCAGACCGTGCCAGTTGGCCTGAGTGAAATGCCAGACTCGTCGATGCTGAGGAGGCTCTCTGAGAATGGTCAGAGAGATGTCCACTTTAACAAGCACATGATCAGAAGAACCGATTGGAGCAGAAGAAGAGCAGCAGACATTTGCAGGGACGTTAGTCATAACCAAGTCGAGAAGAGAAGATACTCCATTGGCTGAGATCCGGGTCGGGAAATTGACAGATTGTGTCAGTCCCAATGAGTCGCAGAAGTCCTTTGCTTAGGTGCCATGGCTGGTGAGAGATGAACCCACACCCAGCCAGCTAGCATGATGACAGTTGAAGTCGCCACATATGAGGAAGAGAGAGTTTGGATGGGTAGATAGAAGTTGGTCCATGTTGTCTGACAGCGAAATGTAAATGAAGTCATCACTGTTTGGAGGACGGTACAGAACACATATGAACAAAAGGTGGGAGTGGAGAGGAAGCCGTTGCCAGAGGTACTCCTGGGGGTGAGGTGGAGAGAGGGCAGTGCAAGGAGAGTGAGGAAGAGAGTTTTTGATAAAGAAAGCCACCCCACCACCAGGACGAGGCTCAGGTCTATCGTACCAGAGGAGGGAGCAACCAGGAAGAGATATTAAGGAATCAGAGACATCTTGAAGGAGGAAAGTTTCTGTTAAGCAGATCAAGTCTGGATTATCAGAAGCAACCTGAATGGAGAGATCAATCAGGTTTGAGCGAAGGCCCCGGATGTTTGAAACTGTCCTAAAACTCGGAACTGTCCTAAAAATAAACAAGTTTGATTTAAATCCCTTCAGCTGTTTTCAAGTATCACATTTTCACCAGCCATGACAGGTTTCACATCGATCAGTGAAGCGGTTTCAGAGAAGGGATTTTTAAAATTTTGGCTTTCAAGCTAATATGGCTGCCATACCACATGACATATGACCTCAAAACATGTACACTCTGCATATGTATGGAGTAGGGGATCACGTTTGTGAAGTTTCATGTTGATCGGATAAGGTAAGTTTTCTATCCAAGTTGGCTGCCAAACCACCTGACCTACGACATCAACATTTTCAAACAAATGCAACAATGATGCCAGATGATGTGTGAAATTTTTTGCATTCACAGAGTTAGCGGTTTCAGAGATATAATTATTCAATATTTTCCTTCAATCCAATATGGCTGCCACACAATGTGACCAATGATGTTTTCGTGATCTATTAATCGCCATGCCTTGTCAATGACAGACGTAAAGTTTCCAGTCAATCGATTTGGTGGTTTGGGAGAGATGTTTTTTTAAAGGTTTTAGGTTAAATACAATATGGCTGCCAAACCATGTGACCTATGATGTCATACATTTAATATTTCAATACAAATGGGTCATAGATCATATGCATTCAATTTCAGATTTTAAGGATAAGGAATTTGATTAAAACATTTTGGCTGGTATACCACTTCACCTATGATGTCATCATTATGATGCTTTTGTTCCCCATTGGGAGTACTTGACAATGTGCCAAGTTTCAATTTTTTCTATTCAGCGGTTTCCAATAAATATTTTTTAATTACTTGTGTTTAATCCAAGATGGCTGCCATACCACGTGACCTATGACGTCATAATTATCATAAAAGATTCTGCATGGGTTTCACTCCTACCCTGAAAGTTTCTTCTCAATCGGACATATGGTTGCTGAGAAAAACGAGGTTTAGCCCGTACGGACGGACGGACGGACGGACAACCCGAAAACAATGTCTCCGACAACCTTCGGGGGCGGAGGCATAAAAAGTGTTGCATATTCTACTTGTGCTTGAAATAGTCTTATCATCGACTTAATCCTTATTTTGTTCAAAGTTTGAAAATGGTTTGAGTGCTCATTGTTATTGTTGACAAATACCTTGAAAACAAAACAAAACACCCCAACCTTAAACCGGTGCCAGAAATAATAACATGGGATTCTAACAAGTAATTATTTTTTGAAAGTAACAGTAGGAGTGATGTTACTGACACGGATGTCATCGACACGCAAGTGGTGTGTATATGAGAATAATAAAAATACAGGGAGTGACATGGAGCAAAGAAGACATTATTTTATTATGGGAATGTTGAAGTTCATTCATCCATATCTCTCCCTCTCCCTCACTCTCTGATTCTGCATCTCCCTCCCCCACCACCCCCTCTCTCTGCCTCTCT
This sequence comes from Myxine glutinosa, assembly GCF_964187855.1. Classification (NCBI taxonomy): domain Eukaryota; kingdom Metazoa; phylum Chordata; class Myxini; order Myxiniformes; family Myxinidae; genus Myxine; species Myxine glutinosa. The sequence continues at coordinate 9,918,673 of NC_136263.1, read as the reverse complement.
GTCTTGACAGATCCACAATGCTGCCAAAGCAGATTAATGGCAAAGATTACACTGGGTGGTTTGACATTGCTTTCCCAGCAGTGGTCAGGGCAGAAATTTGTCATGTGCTCATTGTGCCGGCGATAACTCGCCTACCCTTCTTAAAAAGGCACCGTAGGATATTTGACGTCCTCCAGTGAATTATATAAGGCAGGATACCCAGCTTAATTTCCACCCGAGGGACTTTGTGATTCAACACCGCCTGTGAAGTAGCCATCCGACAGTTTGTGGTCGGGTTGGTAATCGAACCCAGACTGCACTGTTTAAAAAAGGTAAGTGTGTTACCTACAGCATCAGGTCAGACACATCAGTAAAACAGGAGATAATAATATATCCATTGCATGATCTCTATGCAAAATAATTGTGGCATTCATCAGGGACGGGATGTATTTGTCTATTCTGAAAAGTATGATCGCTGAGATTGTACATCACGTGGTTGTTTGCTTTCCATCGATGTGATATGTGAAAGTATGTAGTAAAGATATGTGAACTTAATATCCAGACTTATTGAAAATTTGGAGCAATTTTCTATCATGGTGGTCGATGGATCTGCCATTGGGCAGATCACTACTGATGGGGTAATGGCTAACCTGGTGTTCATTTCCATGACCATCCACCCATCCATAGTAATGTGACCAATGGCAGATCCATAGCTGCTAAAGCAGTCATTGGTCAGGATAACACTGGGTCATTTGCTATTGCCATAGCAGTGGTAGTCAGAGCAGGGATTCAGAATTTGGACATGGTACTGACACACCCTTCTATACACTTAGTGAAGGATCTTTGAGATTCACGAGGAACACATGATGGCATTCAGACCCCCAGGTTAACACTCTTCCGACGGATGGAGCACATCATCTATCTATAATTCCATTAATCTCTGTGTGTATGTGTGTATGTGTGTTTGTATGTGTGTATGTGTGTATGTTTGTCTGTGACCGCTGTTTCTCGACAACTACCGGTCCGATATACTTGAAACTTGCCAGGTATATTGCTGGGGACCCGAGGATGTGCCTTTTCAAGGTTTGAAATTAATCGGACAAGTAGTTACCGAGCTATGGCGATTTCTTTACCAAACACCGCAAGCCGTTCGCTTTGGACCAAACCATTTCATGTAAATAGAGGGGGGGGGGGGCTTCTGTGGTCGTTGTGAATGGACCAAACCATTCATGTAAATAGAGGGGGGGGGTTCTGTGGTCGTTACTGCCACGTGGTTTCAAAGTTTTTTTTTGTTGTTGTTGTTTGCACGCATGTTTTTTTGCACCCACGTACGGGCACGCCCTAGGATGTTTACACACACACACCCCTACACAAATTTTTTTTTTTTTTTTTTTTTGGCAAGGAACGGGCACCCACGTACGGGCACGTCCTAGCTTATATATAGTACGGGCATGCCCTAGTCTTACTATAATTCACCAAATGTCCGTCCGTCCCTTCCAAGGTACCGCAAAAACGGCAGAACGGATCGCAACGATATTTAGGGTGAGTAATCCTGGGAACCCCTGGAGTAAAATAGGCTATATTGTTTTTCCAATTTCAGCTTTGGTCTTCAGCATTTTCCGGTTTGGACTCCCGCATAACGTTATTTTCCCGGGTACCGCACAAACGGCTGCCCCGATCGCAACCTGATGAATGAAAACACACAGTTAAAAATAATGACCTCGGACAAAGACCTTTTATAAGGACATGGGTTGAGTCCCTGCTTGAGAGAATGCCAACCTCCTCCCCGCCATCACGGTCGTCTCTCCAACTCACACTCCCATGACATATGTGGAAAGGACGACCCAAAACCAATTATCTTCTTTTTGATTCGTATATAAACATCATTAAAAGTAAATAATGACCTCGGCCAAATTTCAAACGGCGTGAGTTTAATCTCTACATGAGAGAATTCCGCATAGCTATTTGGGCGGTGTATAAGCTAACAAATCGCTGTCTCCATCAATATTGTCAAGGCCGTAACACCTATTGGCTCAAAATCCTTTTAACTGTTGACTTGGTAGTTTTTACAATGAAGGAAACACGTATCGGGAGTACATACGACATAGCGATTGTGAATGTGACAGCTCTGAGGCGTGTTTCACTTCGCATCGCAGTGACGGCGAGCACCAACATGGCAGCTGTAAGATTAAAATTTGGCTTCAAGCCCCCTCACCACCCAAAGCCTTCAACCAGACATATTAACACGCTCCTCCCCCTTCATTCCCGTTCTTCAAAGCAAAGTGGTAAAAATTGTTGTATTGCCATTATATATTACTAGCAACGGTACCCGCCCCAAGGGCGGGCTTCAATTGGGAGACACAATTGATTATTTAAACAATTTATATAAACATGTGTTAAATCATATCACACACAAATCATCAAAATCTAAACAGTATTTTTAGAATTTTAATAAAAACCACATCATTGTTCATATCGGTAAATATTCCATCGTGCTTCAAAATCGTGATATCAACTCTACGCGTTTCTTTAGGAAAAGAAATGGAATGAATTTGTACCTCTTCTTCAGCTTAGAACTTCAGGATAGACGACATTGCTGATAAAAGTTCCTTTACTCTGAAGTTCTTGGCAACCTTTTTTATATTGTCGTTGCTGCCAACGCGACGCATGGCATTATTCATTCCATTGATTCATTCATTGAAGCCCCACCCCTAGGGCGGGTACCATTGCTGGTTGGTGAAATGCCATGTTTCCGAAACACCGAAACAAGTTATAATCTGGTTTAGAAGTGAACCCAGATGAGATGACTCAAAGCGAGTGTTCTACCTCTTCACTGTCATGCCCACCCTACCAATAAAATACATTCACCTGCATTTCCAGGATCTTGGCTGTTTCTGTGGCAAAAATGCCTGTTGTGAGGGCAGGGTGGTGATATTTCTGGCTTTTTCTTCCTCTTCTGGCGGCCAATGATCTGCGTAAGCTTATTTCCAGTGCTTTTGCTCATTGTCCAGCTGGTCCGAGAGGTTTTGCCTATGAGAAAAGACAGAATGTAGGCAGGTTTAGTTCAATTGTGGAACTCTGACCTTTTACCTAATTCACCTTCAGATAGCATGTGTTCCCCAAAGGTGTTTATATTTGATCTGATGTAATTTCTCAGGGCAGCTCTCCAGCCGCACGCAGTAGAATGGAACGTTATTGATGACTTGAGGTCCTAATGAGGAATGCTGGTCAATCTTATAAGTAATTGGCCAAGGCAAGGGCCACATGCATATGCTTTGCAAGATAAACTGTGGCATCTATAATATACGAGTGTTTGTGTATGACAGCGATTTTATTGGCCCTCTTATAAAGGATGGCATTCTTCATGGTATAAAGCACATCCTTGTGACAGCATTTTAAAGTAAATCTGGTTATCTCAAATGATCAAAAACCCGAAACAGGTGGATCATTGGCAAGGTTGATGTGTCACAACACTTTCTGGGAGAGAAACAAAGTAATGTTACACCTGATGAACAAGACAAAGCCTAACCAGGCTATTTATTTTGGAGACCACTTTGATAAAACAAGCCACTGAAGGTGACCTTCTTTAAGACAAAACAATACGTTTTTATAACTTAGTATTTAAAATGCAAACCTTGAAATCCTATTTCATTCACTAGTGGGGTCACCCATGGGAATCCCACGGGCAAGGAGGTGTATCGTTGCGATCTGTGCAGCCGTTTTTGCGGTACCCGGGACAATAACGTTAGGCAGGAGTCCAAACCTGAAAATGCTGGAGACTAAAGCTGAAATTGGAAAAACAATACAGCCTCTTTTACTCCAGGGCGTCCCAGGATTACCGACTCAAAATTTCGTTGCGATCGGTTCAGCCGTTTTTGCGGTACCTGGGAACGGACGGACGGACAGACAGATGGACGGACATTTGGTGAATTATAGTAAGATGTGCAAGGCTGTGTTTGTGTGATGTATTATTTTTTAAATCCTTACAATGAACAAGGAGGCCGTCAGTCGGCCATCTTTGTTCATATTACAAAACAAAATCTTCTGCATATATGCATACACTCAGATGTTGTCTTTGTGCCAAGTTTGAACAAAATCGGTCCATGCATGTCCGATAAGTGGTTGGGGAAACGTTTAAGTAAGAAAATGGCCGACTGTTGCTCATCTTGGATCTGATCTCAAAAATAAATGATATACATATGTAAACCATCATTCATTATCTGTGTGCCAAGTTTGAACAAGATCGGTAAATGCATGTCCACGACAAATGGTCGCGGACGCACGCACGCACGGACAACAGACGTACCATAAGACTCCGTTTACCATAAGACTAAGTGCAACGGGGACTAATAATATAGATTACAATAAATCCAACATGGCACAGCAAACATGGACGTAATCCACATTCAGTTACTCATGGACATCAAAATGTTATCGTTGAATTATTCATTTAAAAATGTTGTAATTAAATTAGGTAGCTTTGTGGAACTGTACCTGGCCGCACAGGTGCACTCATCAAGCCTGCTGTCTGAGTTGCGCTAGAAATGCTGCAAATGCTATCTTCAAACAGTCTGTTGTTGCCACAGTTGCTGCACAGAATCCTTGCATTCTTCACTTATGGTTGAATTAAAAAACACAAGCAATGGTACCTGCCCTACGGGCGGGGCTTCAATGAATGAATGCATGAATGAATGAATGTAAAGAATAATGCCATGGCGTCGCGTTGGCAGCAGTGACAATATAAAAATGTTTGCCAAGAACTTCAAAGAGAGAAAAGGAACTTTTATCAACAATGTCGTCTATCCTGAAGTTCTGAGCTGAAGAAGAGGTATAAAATCATTCCATTTTTTTTCCTAAAGAAAAAGCATACAGATGATATCACGATTTGAAACACGATGGAATAATATTTACCGATATGAACAGTGATGTGGTTTTTTTATTGAAATTCGAAAAATACTGTTTAGATTTTGATGATTTGCGTGCGATATGATTTAACGGATGTTTATATAAATTGTTTAAATAATCATTTGCGCCTCCCAATTGAAGCCCCGCCCTTATAGACCGTGGGCCGAGCCCCTGTTTTGTTTACTTTTGTGACCCATCTCGCATATCTACCTGCATTTATAATATGTTGTGTAAAAATATTACAGAATTAATATCTGAAACTCGTCAAGCACAAAACTTGCACATATTTTCAAAATGTGGAAAAAACACCCAAAATGTTGACGATCTTTTTAATAAATATTGTCCAATCACAGCACATGTAACATAGGCCACGAGTGGCCGTCAGCGCTAATCAGTCAATCGCGCGCTTCGTTTCAGACTGTACATACAGTGCTGGCGCAGCTGTCATGGCGACTTCCATGTAGTAGGATGCAGCCATGGAAGGCAAAGATTCTGATGTTAGTTCTTCGGGGGTTTGCTTCATGCATGTCGTCAATACGCACAGCAGAGTGATTCCATTATTTAATAATTTTAAATAAGACAAGTGAGGAGACGACGATGGTTGAAGAGCGATCGGTATTCAATGACAAAGGATGGACTATAACCGAAACAGGCCTGGACAGGCCAGGCCCGGAAATGTCAAATCGAAGGTTACTGACCTTGAAATGAGATAGAAAACAATGTATAATCACTTATGAGGTTCGTTAGCTACACAATACCGAAAATTCGGTTTGATTCCGACAACTTTGAAACTTTGACCTTTGTGACCTTCAAAGGTCAAAGGTCGAAGATTCTGAAATTTGTTGGAAAACTTGGATTTCATGATGAATGTGATAATATAAGATCATGTACAACATTTCACCCTATCAGGAAGCGAACAATGTAATAAAACCATCAAAAATTGACTTTTCTAAATTTTGTGACCTTGTGACCTTGACCTTGGGGCGAAAATAAAAAATCGAGCTCCGTGGGGCTAGACACATAGCATAGCCCTAACCAAATACCGAAACCCCTGTCAGATTTCAACAAACCCCTCGGAGAAGATGTAGCTTGAAATAGATTACCCCCTAAAAAGTCATCTCTTTCGGGCGTGGCTCCGCCCACAATGGGAGCAATACGCCCACTCTAGGCGCGACACAACTAGATCATGATATCAACCTCAGACCCAAGTTTCATCAAGATCAGATAATCATCGGGTAGTTATGCTGCGGACAGACAGACACACAGACACACAGACAGACACAAACCCATGACGAATATAGTGGTCACTGGATAACTCGTGAACCAATTTAATAAGATTTTTAATAAGTTAATTTTTTCATAAATGTTATTTTTTATAACATTCCAATTCATTTTAAAAAAGAGTTTGAATAACTAGTTTGATAATTAATTTCAGTTCATGAAGAATTAAAAAAAAAAAAAATCGCTCAGTTTGATATTAAAATTAGAATGGCCAACTTCTGGCAATTTAAAAAAAAATCATTTCCTTGTGTTATGTGTGTGTGTGTGTGTTTGTGTGTGTGTGTGTGTGTGTGTTTGTTGTGTGTGTGTGTATGTGTGTGTGTGTGTATATATATACTGTGTGTGTGTGTGTGTGTGTGTGTGTGTGAGAGTGTGTGTGTGTGTGTGTGTGTGTGTGTGTGTGTGTGTGTGTGTGTGTGTGTGTGTGTGTGTGTGTGTGTGAGAGTGTGTGTGTGTGTGTGTGTGTGTGTGTGTGTGTGTGTGTGTGTGTGTGTGTGTGTGTGTGTGTGTGTGTGTGTGTGTGTGTGTGTGTAGGTGTGTGTGTGAGAGGGGTGCAGGACCTAGATCACCCAAACTCCTGGACGGTTTCCCCATCTCTACATAGACTACATACTTTATATTTTGAATTCCCATTCAGTTGTACACAGTTGTACATTCAGTTGTACACGATATAATAATGGACACATGATGGTGCTATAGATTTTGCTAATTCGCATAACTAATTAATGTGCAACTTTTTGCACTGACGAGTTGTGAATTCTTTCTAAGTGATTTTTTATCTAAATCTTTGCAAAATTTCAGGTAGATACCCGAGGTGGGTCACGAAAGTCAAAAACTAGACAGATTTTGGAGGCTTCGCCCATTGTCTATTAGGACGGGTACTGTTGCTCGTCATATATAATGGCGATACAACAATTTTTACCGCTTTGCTTTGAAGAACGGGAATGAAGGGGGAGGAGCGTGTTAATATGTCTGGCTGAAGGCTTTGGGTAGTGAGGGGGCTTGAAGCCAGATTTTAATCTTACAGCCGCCATGTTGGTGCTCGCCATCACTGCGATGTGAAGCGAAAGATGCCTCAGAGCTGTCACATTCACAATCGCTATATCGTATATGTGTACGTGAAATCGATACGTGTTTCCTTAATTGTAGAAACGACCAAGTCAACAGTTAAAAGGATTTTGAGCCTATAGGTGTTACGGCCTTGGCAAGATCGATGGAGACAGCGATCTGTTAGCTTATACACCGCCCAAATAGCTATGTTGAATTCTCTCATGTAGAGATTAAACCCACGTCGTTTGAAATTTGGCCGATGTCATTATTTAATTTTAATGATGTGTATATACGAATCAAAAAGAAGATAATTGGTTTTGGGTCGTCCTTTCCACATATGTCGTGGGAGTGTGAGTTGAAGAGACGACCGTGATGGCGGGGAGAGGGTTGGCATTCTCTCAAGCATGGATTCAAACCATGTCCTTATAAAAGGTCTTTCTCCAAGGTCATTATTTTTAACTGTGTGTTTTCATTCGTCAGGTTGCAATCGGTGCAGCCATCTGTGCGGTACCCAGGAAAATAACATAATGCGGGAGTCCAAACCGGAAAATGCTGGAGACCAAAGATGAAATTGGAAAAACAATATAGTGTAGTGCGGTGCTATGCGCACGACTTGTCTTGCCAATAAAGGAAGCAACAACGTATTGTTGCGAATATGGAATTTGGCCTCCATATCCGCTTGTAAATATTCCCCTATTTTCTCCAATACTCCCCAACTTTCCCCGATCCCCCATTCCCTAGTCCCATTGCATGTAAATAACAATCAGTAGAGCCGACCTTCCCCTTATTCCCCCATTAAATGTCGTGCCCAGGTCCACCGCACCACACGTAGACAACTTTCGGACATCTTCCTAGTTATTCTTAATCTATGTCAGTTAAGGCCTCGTTTCCATTAATTATGACTCTTCGTTGCACCAGAATGTGATTATATGGCATCAGTAGTGAGTTTAGGACCTTTCCCATACCTCCTCCCATCTTCTTCCCCAAACAACAACAATAACAACAACTACAACAACAATTACAACAACAACAGAGGAGATGGCGGCGGAGCGGGGGAGGATGCGTCCTCACACCGGCTCGATTAGCTCCAGACCATGCGCTCCACGGGGTTACCCCGAAGGGGCTGGCTGTCAGCTCCTCGTCAGGGGCGGAGCCAGTAACCCCCCCCGCACGCACCCAATGAGAAGCAACGTGCCGATTCCACGAGGCGGAGCTAACGAGCCGAGGGCGTGTCACTCCCCGCCGGATATACGCAGCCGCTTGCCGGATGTGACGTCAGATGCGCCTCAGCTTGGAGAGAGAAGCCACCGCCACCCCCAGCGCGACGATACCTCCCCGCATCTTTGGACCGGACCGGACCGTACTGGACCCTGCTTTGAGCCAAGAGTGCACCTTGAGCCATCGATACCCGCTGTCCTTTTCATCAACCCCCGTGTGAGTCAGCCTTGTCCCGTTTGTCTGTAGTCTGTCCGGGGTTAATATAAGAGTGTGTCTAAGTGCCTGTCTTTCTGTGATTATAACTCTAGCCCCTGTAATCTGACCTTTCCGTACGAATATAATCTCCTCCGGAGGTCTTGAGAACTGAACCCTTGGTGTCGTATTGTGTTATTGTAATCCAGCCGGGTGTCTTCTTTTTCTTATTGAGCCAGCGTAACGCGACTAGTCAACGTTCGGGCACAATCGGGTAACTTGTGCGGACACGACGGCCATTCCGCTCGGCCCACCTTAACATCAAAGTCGTGTCTGTAACAATTGGTGTCGAGGAGTGAGATTCGGACCCGGGACTAAATTAGTTAGGCCCAAATTTTGGGAGGGAAAATCGATCCGGAGCGCGTACTGCGCTCGACAAAATCGATCCGGAGCGCGTACTGCGCTCGACAAAATCGATCCGGAGCGCGTACGGCGCTCGACAAAATCGATCCGGAGCGCGGGTACTGCGCTCGACGAAAGTATAACGGCGAAATTTCGAATTTGTTTTACGAAACTCGAATTTTGAAAGTCGCGCTATGGCGGATCAAGACGGCTGGGGTCCGGTAGGGGAGAGTGAAGCAGGGTCGGTCCAGGACCAAATTGAGGGACAAGAGGAGAGCGAAGCAGTGAGGGCGGCAGGTTCGCAAAATAGCGCCGTCACGCACGAAGTAGCGGGCGCGCAAAAAGGCGCCTCGCACGAGCGCGCGGTAGCCGAGCCGGCTGTATCAGCGGGCTTTAACATGCAGCCGTTTGACATGCAGCAGTTCATGGCACGGTTTAGCGAATACATGGCAGAGTCGAAGAGCGACAACGAAAAAAGAGCCAGGGAAATGGAGAAAATGGAAAACAGAATGGGGGAGCGACTAGGGAATCAAATCGGGGGGTTAGACAAGAAATTTGGGAAGTTAGACAATAATTTTGAGGAGTTAGACAAGAAATTTGGGAAGTTAGACAATAATTTTGAGGGGTTAGACAACGGGATAAAAGAGGTGAAAACTGGGTTAGAGGGGTTAGAAAACAGTATGGAAGGCAAATTGAGGGACATGAGGGACCAAGCGGAAAGGGAAGTTAAACAAATGGAGCAGCAGATAGAGGGGGTCAGAATGGGGGTAGAAACCAAACTGGATGCTCACAGGGAGGAAATGGAGCAGATGAGGGTGGCATCTGGGCAGGAGATGCAAGTGATGGGAGAGGAGATCAGAAGAGGAGTGAGTGAGGAGGTCGGAGGAGTGCGCGAGGAGGTGAGGCACTGTGAGGAGCACATGGAAAAGGAGGTGAGAAAGGGGACTGTAAAGTTACAAGGGGGCATAGAGGACCTGACGCAGGAGGTGGAGCAGCTGACGGTGGGACAGACGGAGTTAGTGGAGCAGGTTCAAAGGAACACTGCGGTATTAGGAGGTTTAAAGGCGACACAAAAAGAAATTAAAAACGACTTGATAGCGACACAGAGGCAATGTCAGATGGTACGTGAGGGACTGACAACGAGGTTGGACGAGGTGGTAGAGGTAATGGAGACGAAGGACCGGCAGGTGAGGACGCACATGGAAACGGTCAAGGTAGCCTTGGAGGACGAGCTTGAGGAGACGTACCGGGGAATAAAAGAGGTGAAGCACAAATTAGAAGAAGTGGAAGAAGGGATGAGTGAAATTAAGAAGCGACGGAGAGGGGATAAGAAAGAGATAAAAGAGGAGATAAAAGAATTGGTCCAAAGTCTGTGTTTGGATCGTGATGTGCTCATTAACCGGATGAGGGATTCGCAGGTGATGGAGGAGAAGCGAAGAGGAAGAGGACCCGGTGTAAGTGGTGACCAATATGGTCGTGCGTATGATGCGCCAGGGGATTTAAGAAGCTTGGGGGTCGAGATGGACCCGGGTGTTCGTGAAAGGCCATTGGTGAGGTGTGCGACAGGTCTGGTGTGCGAAAAAGGAGGTGTGCAAGAAAGTCCGACTCTGGGGTGTGTGACGGACAGGTGCATGAGGAAAGAGTGCGCTGTCAGAAGTAAGGAAGAGTGTCCACCTGTGGTGAGTGTTACAGAGGGTGTAACGGGAGAGTGTGCGCGAGGAAGGTGTGTGACGGACAGGTGCATGAGGAAAGAGTGCGCTGTCAGAAGTAAGGAAGAGTGTCCACCTGTGGTGAGTGTTACAGAGGGTGTAACGGGAGAGTGTGCGCGAGAAAGGTGTGTGACGGGCAGGTGCATGGGGAAAGAGTGTGCTGTCAAGAGTAAGGGTGAGTGCGTTGTCACGAGTGGAGGTGAAAGTAGTGAGAGTGACAAGGAGCGTGAGTTAGTTGTGACAGGTGAGCGAGGATGTACACCTGGGATGGAAGGATGCACACCTGGAATGGTAGAGCGTGAGTGGGAATGCACGCTGGAGTTGGTGGTGAGGCACATGGTTGGGTGTGCGAATGAGGGCACACCTGTGATTGTCACAGAGGAGGTGACCAAGGAGGGGGCGCGAAGAGGTGTTTTGGTGAGGTGTGCTACGAACGAATGTGTGCCAAAATGTTCGGTGGTCAGGTGTGTGACCAAGGCTGTGAGTGGAATGAGTGTACCTGGGTGTGTAAGGAAAGGTACGAGGAGCATGGGCACGGCTGGATGTGTGAGCAAGGAACGGGCTGCGGGGTGTAAGCATGCAGGTGAAGCATCGACGTTACACGGGTTAGAGGTTAGAGCGACTTTTAGCCGAAGCGGGCCCTCGGTGCGTGCCGGGCCTCGCTTTGAACGGCCGCGTCCAGGCTCCACTAGGTGGAGCGGGCAGCTGGATAGGAAGGGTCGTCATGGCGACCACGTTTTGTGGAGACGTGCCGGCAGGTCGAGATCGGGACATTGGATGGCTCCACGCCGAGGTGGTGCGTGGGATCTCGGCCCGGGTAAGCCCCCGTCCCTGCCCCGAATGCCGGACGCATCCAGCCGCTGGCACAAAACAACCAGCATCCATTGTTTGGCTTTACGAAGCCGGGCTTTGGACAGGAATTGGCGCACCGAGAGGTATTAGTGAGTCGACTGGGTGATGAGGTTAGTGTTTTGGACCCAAAATTGGAGAAAAACAAAATTTGGTGATTGGCAAAGGATTGGCAGTAGTGATTGGCAGATGATGAGTAGGATTGGCAAATTTTTGATTTGTTGAAATTTGACGTGCAAAATTGATAGTGAGAGACCCCCGATGTGGTGGGATGGCAAATCCACCATCCTTCCCATGGGGGGCAAAGGAGCACTAGATTATGGGGTGTATGGCAGTGAAAACTAGCCCGGGTGGGTTAGGATATTGTGTGTAGGGATCTAGCGAAGATGACATTAGGTAACGTTAAGTTTAGTTAGTGACTGATACCTGTAGTGGGGACGCAGGTAGATTAGTATGGATGATAATGACGTGGGAGCGCAATAGTTTAAAGGGACGACTGGGAAGCGCAAGTTTCAGAAGGGAGTAGTTAGCTGAGATGATGCCGTGTTTGTGAGAATTGAACAGGTGTGATTGCACAGGTGTGCAACTGGACAGGTGTGTGGAGCAGTGTATGAGTAGTGAGTGTTGTGGAACAGCGCGAATGCGCTTGGGGAGAGAAGGGTGCAGGTGGCACCAGGTGTGAGAGCACAGGTGTGCAAGTACAGGTGTGTGGAGAGAGTTGGAGTAAGTGGTACGGAGTGGTGTGCATGGTGCGAAGGTGTGGATGGGGGAAGAGTGGACCCCTTTCACGAGTACCCGGGGCGGGTAGTGTAAGTGTTAGGTAGAGGGTGCAGGTAAATTGTGGTTGGATATTGGCATTTGTGGTGCGTTGCAGAATGGTGTTGTGAATGGGTGCATTAGTGTTGTGGAAATGGCTGGGCGTGTAGCCTGTTAGTGTGTGTAGTTGGTTGGGCACTCCACCACTGTGAGGATGTCGGCCAGGTGAGGCCGCAGGTGGGCTCTGGGAGCCGGTAGTTGTGAGTGGGTGCCTGAGGATCCCGGGTGTGGATCGGGCAGCCCAGTGCCAGAGAGGGCACGGAGTGGGGAGAGAGCCAGAGGGCCTTCCCCAGGTAGTTAGGTTAGGGCAAGGAGCAGGTAAGCTCGGAGGCAACTGCAGTGGTGGAGGTGTGCAGGTGGGTAGACCCACTGGGAGAGGTACACGCCGCAGCCCAGAAATTGTGCGAGGGCACCGGGAGATGAATCGGGGGAGTGAGACCCCAAATTGAAGAGCACCACAGTTTGGCCAATGGGAATTGGTTTTTAGAACCCATAGTGTAAGAGGGCCAATGGTTTGGCCGGAGAGAGACCCCGGGTAGTGTAAAGTTGTTAAAGTCATTTAGGAGATAGTTAGGATTGATGAACCTGTCGCACCATACGCAGCCACTTACCTGTGGTGATGATGATGACTCCACACCTGTGTTTTCTTTGTTCTGTGTGCAGGAAATGAGATTGCTGTGGATTTGTGAGACGCATCACGACGTGGATGAGACATTGGGGTGATTCCATCTCTCCCTCCTTAGGAGGGACTGATGATGAATTGGTGATGGCAAATTTTGATGTGCAGTTGGAGATGGCAAATTTTGATGAGAGTTGAAAATGGCAAATTTGATTGGTTAGGAGGGAGAGAAGACGAATTTGGTTTATGGGAGGAACGGGGAAGACAGTAGGGATGTTTGTTGATTTGTAAAGTAGATGTTTATGGGTAGTGTTGTGTTTTGTGGATACAGTAAGGGGTAAGGGAGGGGCCATGTAGGTTACCTGGTGGGGGGGGGGGGGCGTACGATAGGAACGTACCTGTCTCACCTGGTTCCCATGTGCCCCCAGTGTGCATCACCTTACATTGCGTGCACTTTTGCGCCCTTACCACCTTACTCACTTGTTGCTTCTTTTGTCTCCCACCTCCGAGGATCTGGCTTTGGGGTAGAGAGAGAGGAGAGAGAGGTGCTGGCTGCGCAGTTGTGGGCCTGCACTTTCGCTGTTCGCTGCCTGGATCGATACACCATATGGACCGCAATGTTTGTGGCCACCCACAATGGACCGCAGTTCGTTTGCGGCCAAGCACCACCCGGGGATGGACCTATGGGTCAACGTGGCACCTATGCCATAAAGGTGAACCACTGTTAATTAACACCACCAAGTGCACCACAAGAAGAGCAAGAGACACCTGCAGGGTTAGGGGTTGTCGAATTTATTTTTATTCCAATGAACAATGGTGACTGCACCGATTGGTGGTGGGGTGGTGCTTTTGATGCTCGGGAAGGGTGCTCTGCACGTTATTAAAGGCCGTCGGCCACAGAGCACTCGTGGGTTGGTGTATCGATGTTGGCAAGCGCGGTCTCTCTATGCATAACATCTGCATGTGTTCCTCCAAAGACAGGTCCTGGATCGTAGTGTAAATAGCAGCGTAGTCTTGTAAATAATGCTCCCTACCGGCTGTATGTTTAGTTTGAGAATTCTTTCCGGATTCGGTTATCCTGTGGGTGTGTTTCTGTGAGGAGAAGGGTGCAACGTCGCAGGGGGACATATTTACTCATTTGTGAATATCTGTAAAACTGTCGCACTCAGGGTAGAGTTAATAGTAGAGGGAACTACATTGCGTGCCACACTAAAGTAGGTAAAAATTTATCGGGTCGGGACGCCCCGAGGGTAGAGAAGGGTGCAATGTTGCGAATATGGAATTTGGCCTCCATATCCGCTTGTAAATATTCCCCTATTTTCTCCAATACTCCCCAACTTTCCCCGATCCCCCATTCCCTAGTCCCATTGCATGTAAATAACAATCAGTAGAGCCGACCTTCCCCTTATTCCCCCATTAAATGTCGTGCCCAGGTCCACCGCACCACACGTAGACAACTTTCGGACATCTTCCTAGTTATTCTTAATCTATGTCAGTTAAGGCCTCGTTTCCATTAATTATGACTCTTCGTTGCACCAGAATGTGATTATATGGCATCAGTAGTGAGTTTAGGACCTTTCCCATACCTCCTCCCATCTTCTTCCCCAAACAACAACAATAACAACAACTACAACAACAATTACAACAACAACAGAGGAGATGGCGGCGGAGCGGGGGAGGATGCATCCTCACACCGGCTCGATTAGCTCCAGACCATGCGCTCCACGGGGTTACCCCCGAAGGGGCTGGCTGTCAGCTCCTCGTCAGGGGCGGAGCCAGTAACCCCCCCCGCACGCACCCAATGAGAAGCAACGTGCCGATTCCACGAGGCGGAGCTAACGAGCCGAGGGCGTGTCACTCCCCGCCGGATATACGCAGCCGCTTGCCGGATGTGACGTCAGATGCGCCTCAGCTTGGAGAGAGAAGCCACCGCCACCCCCAGCGCGACGATACCTCCCCGCATCTTTGGACCGGACCGGACCGTACTGGACCCTGCTTTGAGCCAAGAGTGCACCTTGAGCCATCGATACCCGCTGTCCTTTTCATCAACCCCCGTGTGAGTCAGCCTTGTCCCGTTTGTCTGTAGTCTGTCCGGGGTTAATATAAGAGTGTGTCTAAGTGCCTGTCTTTCTGTGATTATAACTCTAGCCCCTGTAATCTGACCTTTCCGTACGAATATAATCTCCTCCGGAGGTCTTGAGAACTGAACCCTTGGTGTCGTATTGTGTTATTGTAATCCAGCCGGGTGTCTTCTTTTTCTTATTGAGCCAGCGTAACGCGACTAGTCAACGTTCGGGCACAATCGGGTAACTTGTGCGGACACGACGGCCATTCCGCTCGGCCCACCTTAACATCAAAGTCGTGTCTGTAACAGTATGTAACCACAAGTGTCTTTATTCCACGGATCAAATTATAGCACTGCCGTGCTCAGGGCTGTGAGCCCCGTGTATATCCCGAGGCCACGCCTACCACTCGGGCGTGGCCGACACCCTCCTGGTGCGCGGAATGATGTCATCGCGCCAGCGAGCCATCGTGTCCGCCCACGCGCCCCCCCAGAATTCCCGCGCACCTGAAGGATCAGTTTGCGTGGCAAACGGATGACCCGGCCGAAGCGCCCTCTGGCGGCTGGCAGCGTCTGGGATGCCGGGATGCCACTGGCTGCCCCTGGGATGGGTGCGGGACCAGGGGGCGGCGTGCCGGCGGGGTTGGGCGGTGCCGGGGGTCCGCCCGCCGGGGGGCGGCCCCGACGCGGGGGCTGAGCCACTGGCGGGGGGTGGTCCACGTCGAGGTGGGCCGGTTTGAGGCAGTCCACGGACACGCGGTCAGGAGTACCGCCGATGTACAGGGTGAAGTGCTTCGCCACGGTTTCCAGCACGCGGAAGGGCCCGTCGTACGGGGGCCGCAGCTGTGTCCGGTGGGCGTCGTGTCGGACGAACACGTACTCCGCCGTGCGAAGCTCTGGGGCGACGTGCGTTGGTGAGTGCCCGTGGTGCGCCGTTGGCACCGGGGCGAACCTCTGGGCGGTCTCCTGCAGCGCGGAGCACTGCTGCGCCGCGGACCATGGTGCCGTGGAGTTGGGGAGGAACTCGCCCGGCACCCGCAGCGGTTGTCCGAAGACCAACTCCGCCGCGGATGCGCGTAGGTCGTCCTTGGGTGCCGTCCGGAGGCCCAGCAGGACCCAGGGGAGCCTGTCGACCCAGCCGCCGTCACGGAGGGTGGCCCGGAGCGCGGCCTTTAAGGAGCGGTGGAAACGCTCGCACAGGCCGTTGGCCTGGGGATGATAGGCCGTGGTACGGTGCAGCTGGACACCGAGCCCCCGCGCGACCACCCCCCAGAGCTCTGAGGTGAACTGGGGGCCGCGGTCGGACGAGATGTCCGAGCGGGCACCGAACCGGGAAACCCAGGTGGCGATGAACGCCTGCGCGACGTCCGCCGCCGTCATCGCCGCCAAAGGCACGGCCTCCGGCCACCGGGTGGTGCGGTCCACCATGGTGAGGACGTGGGTGAAACCCCGCGAGGGGGGCAGAGGTCCCACCAAGTCCACGTGAACGTGGTCGAACCGACGTTCGGGCACCGTAAACGCGGCCAACGGGGCCTGGGTGTGGCGGTGCACCTTCGCGCGCTGGCACGCGAGGCACGTCCTGGTCCAATCGCGGACGACCTTCCAGAGGCCATGCCAGACGAACTTGTCGGCGACCAGCCTCTGGGAGGCCTTCGTGCCCGGGTGGGACAGGCCGTGGATGGCGTCAAAAACCCGGTGCTGCCAGCCCGCGGGCACGATGGGGCGTGGCCGCCCGAGGGAGACGTCGCACAAGAGGGCCGTGCCCGCGCCGTCGAACGGCACCTCAGAGACGCGTAGGCCCATGACGGCGGTCCACAAGGCCTGGACGTCGGGGTCGGTGGTCTGGTCCGCCGCCATCCGGGCATAGTCGATGCTGAGGTGGAGCGCGTGGGCGACGGACCGGGAAAGGCAATCCGCCACCGGGTTGTCCTTCCCCGTGACGTGCCGGATGTCCGTCGTGTACTCGGACATGGCCGAGAGGTGACGCTGCTCCCGGGCCGACCACGGCTCGGCGACCTTGGCCTTCGCGAAGACCAGGGGCTTGTGGTCGACGAAGGCCATGAACGAACGGCCCTCGAGCAGATGGCGAAAGTTCCTGACCGCCAGGTGAAGCCCGAGCAACTCACGGTCGAAGGTACTGTACCGGCGTTCGTGCGGGCGAAGCTGCCGGCTGAAAAACGCCAGCGGTTGCCAAGCTCCACGCACCCATTGCTCGTGCACCGCGCCCACCGCGTAGTCCGACGCGTCGGTGGTGAGGGCAATCGGTGCATCGGGCGCCGGGTGCGCAAGCATGGTGGTGTTAACCAGGGCGAGCTTCGCGCCCACGAATGCCGTGTCCCTCTGCTCGGTCCAAACTATGTCACCTTTGCCCGGCTTCCCCCGGAGGGCCTCGTGCAGGGGGCGCAGGAGCTGGGCGATGTGGGGCAGGAAACGGTGGTAAAGGTTCACCATGCCCAGGAACTCCTGGAGCCCCCTGATCGTGCGGGGGCGCGGAAATCCCTTGACCGCCTCCACCTTTGCTGGTAAGGGGATGGCTCCGTGCCTGGTGACGCGGTGCCCCAAAAAGTCGATCTCGGCGACGCCGAACCGGCACTTGGTGGGGTTCACGATCAGGCCATGCTGGACCAGGCGTTCGAAGAGCGTGCGGATATGGCGGAGGTGCTCTTCACGGGACGCGCTTGCGACGAGGATGTCGTCCAGGTAGACATAGACGAAATCCAGGTTGCGCAAGACGCTGTCCGTCCATCAGACGTTGGAACACCTGAGCCGCATTCTTCAAACCGAAGGGCATCCGAAGGAACTCGAAAAGGCTGAATGGCGTAATGACGGCCGTCTTCGGGATGTCCTCTGGCCGGACGGGGACCTGGTGGAAGCCGCGTATGAGGTCCACCTTAGAAAAGCAGGACATTTTCGCCAACCGGGCGGAAAAGTCCTGGATGTGAGGGACCCGGTAACGGTCAGGGGTGGTGGCATCGTTGAGGCGGCGGTAGTCCCCGCACGGCCGCCATCCCCCGCCAGGCTTCGGCACGATGTGGAGTGGCGACGCCCAAGCACTCTTGGAGCGCCGCACGATGCCCAGCCGCTCCAGCGTAGCGAACTACGCTCTCGCCACCGCGAGCTTCGTTGGTTCGAGGCGGCGGGCCCGGGCGTAGACCGGTGGCCCGACGGTGGGTATGTGATGTTCCACCACGTTCTTGACAGCCACCGCCGAGAAGGTGGGCCGCGTGAGGGCCGGGAAGCTGGCGAGGAGGCGGGTGAACTCGTCCGCTGCCGGGAGCGTACAAACCAACCTCGCCGGGATCGGACCGCTCAGCAAGCCGCTTGGCGAGCCACTCAGTGAGCCACTCAGGGAGCTGCCCAACGAACTGCTCAGCATGCAAGCCAGCGAGCTGAACGTTTCCGCCTGAACGAGGCGCCTGTTCTTAACATCCACCAACAGCCCATTTGCACACAGGAAATCCGCACCGAGCAATGCCATGGGCACGCTGGCGGTTACGAAAGTCCATTGAAAGCGTTGCCCTCCGAACCGCAGGGAGAAGCAGCGCTTCCCGAAGGTGCGTATGGGCGTACCGTTGGCTGCAAGCAGCGCGGGGCCCAGACCCGCGGCTCGCTTGTCGGATGTGGAGGCGGGGATAACGCTCACCTGTGCGCCCGTGTCGCAGAGGAAGCGACGCCCGGACAAGGTGTCTGTGACAAACAGGAGGCTACCAGAATGGCCGACGCTCAGGGCCGCTACTGAGCGCCGGCTTTGTAGTTTCCCGACTTGCCGAAGGAGCACGGCGGGCAACAATTCCTTGCCTTGTGGCCAAACCTGGCGTGGAAATGGCACCAGGTTTGCGGCGAAGGCGGAGGCCGCGGTTTTCGCGGTGGTGGTGGGCGGGGCGTGGCGGCGGCCACGCGGTGTGCATCAGCCTCAAGATCCACGAGGTGTGGTGCATCAGCATCAGCGTCAGCCCCGGGATCCGCGACGGCCGCACCGAAGCTCGCCCGCATGTCACACGCCACGAAAAACTTGTCGGCCTCGACGGCCAGCGCGCGCGGTTCCTTTATCTTGGAACCGGCCAACGCGAGGCATACCTGGGCCGGTAGCTGGTGTAAAAAGAGCGCCCGGAATAAAAAAACATCCGGTGCTTTGTCCCCCAGTAGCGACAGCATGTGGTCCATTCGGACCAATGGTCGCGTGTCGCAGAGATCGGGAAGGTCCAGGAGACGGTCGGCCCGTTCGTCCTCTGTGAGGCCGAACGTGGCGATGAGGCGACGCTTGAGCGCCTCGTACCTGTGGTCGGCCGGTGGGTTCCGCAGGACAGACATGACTTGGGCGGCTGTGCCGGGCCCGAGGGCGGCGATGACGTGGAAATACCGCGTCTCGTCCGCCATTATGCCATGAAGCTGAAACTGGGTTTCGGCCTGCATAAAACATATCTCCGCCTGAGCTTCCCAAAACTCAGGGAGTTTCACCGCTACCGCGTTGCTGCTCGTCATGGCGCGTTCTGTAGGTCAGCTTCGGCTGAACTAGTCGAGGTCACCAATGTAGTGCGGTGCTATGCGCACGACTTGTCTTGCCAATAAAGGAAGCAACAACGTATGTAACCACATGTGTCTTTATTCCACGGATGAAACTATAGCACTGCCGTGCTCGGGGCTGTGAGCCCCGTGTATATCCCGAGGCCACGCCTACCCCTCGGGCGTGGCCGACACGCTCCTGGTGCGCGGAAAGATGTCATTGCGCCAGCGAGCCATCGTGTCCGCCACAATAGCCTATTTTACTCCAGGGGGTCCCACGATTACCCACCCAACATTTGTTGTGATCGGTTCAGCCATTTTTGCGGTACCTGGGAATGGACGGACGGACATTTGGTGAATTCTAGTAAGATTATTCAATTTAATTCTTCTTCTTTAATGGCCACCGTTATCCCACCTGAGGGTAGCAATTTGTAATGTGGCCATGGTATCGGCGATAGTTCGTATACTCTTCTCAAAGGACACATTGGGATTTTTAGCATCCACCAACGAATGCTGGGAGACTAGAGTTGTGGAACGGGAAGGAGGGGGTGGAAGGGGAGTGAGGGGGTGGAAGGGGAGGGAGGGGGTGGAAGGGGAGGGAAAGGGAGGGAGGGGGGAAAGGGAGGGATGGGGGGAAGGGAGGAGTGCAGGGGAAGGGGGGGAGGGGAGGAAAGGGGGTGAGGCAGGAGAGGAAGGGGGTTCATATATATGCTGGTGGTTGAATGTGGCATTCATCACGTTTCTGAGTTAAGTGTTAAGCCGATCAGGAAGAAGGAGAAGCCATTCTACCAACTTCGTACACTTCCAGGGGGGGAGGAGGGAATAGGGGAGTGAGAAGTGGGGTAGAGGGGATAGGGGAGGTAAGGGTGATAGGGGGGAGGGAAGAGGAGGGGGAGGGGGAGGGGTCTTCGTGGAAGGGGGTGGACGGGGAGGGAGGGGGAAGGGGAGGGGGAGAGGGGGTAGGGGAGGGTAAGGGGGGAGGAGGGAGGCAGGAGAGGAAGGGGAGTGGCTCATGCTTCTGAGTGAATGTGGCTCACGTTTCTGAGTTGAGTGTGATGCCGTTCAGGAAGAAGAAGAAGACTTACTACCAACTTCGTACACTTCCGGAATTGTTTGATTTATTTGTGTTCAAATGTCTGGTGATTGTTTTGTATTTATTTATGCGAATGTGTACTTATATATAAAGTGTCATGAATAAAAAAGGCTTCGGCACTATTGAGCGATTTTTTTTTAAACTCCAAAAAAAGATTTTATTTTTCAATTTTTTTTTTTTTGCCTAAAACACTCCCATGCACGCACTGATGTACCTCTGAAAGTTTGAGGAAGATCTGTTCAACCATCTCTGAGAAAAATGGCGACACAGACAGGCAGACAGACATCTCTCTTATATAGTAGATGTGCAGCTTTCTCCAGCGAGAAAAGCGTGGGAGGAGTCGATTTATTTATATATACAGACTTGGCATTTAATATGGAATATTTTTTTTTCTTGACTTGGGTTTACTTTCTTAACTCAGTATATCAATCTGGTGAGTCTATTACACTTTGGTGATTTATTTGTTAAAAGAACCATGTCACTGATTGTCTGTCGCAGCAAGAAGTCAACAACAGGATTATATCACAGGTGGCGTGGCAAAATGTACAGACAGGTGCATTTGATGATTGGCTTCACAGTCGGGTATACAAGGGTTGTTGCGTTCTGTATTCGTGGAAAACAACTGCTGCACATCTCCAAACGTTATTGCCGCTTCCTCTGGAGATGGTCCGTCAACTCGACAATGCTGCTGGTCATGGAGTGGTGGCTTTACGAAATTACGGCATGAAACAGCGTGCTATTGCTCGGCAGTATGGCATCACTCAAGGTCAGGTGTCAAAGATCCTGAAAAGAAATGCTCAGAGGGGTGTCCCTACTCCAATACCGAGGCCAGGACGTCCCCGCAGAACCACAAGGAAGGATGATCGCCAGCTGCACCGGTTAGTCCGCAATGGCCGTACCAAGTCAGCTAATCGGATTAGGGCTGAGTGGCAGCAACTGACAAATGTGCCTGTATCCAGAAGGCTAGTCAACCAACGACTGGTTCAAGCAGGCTATCGTGCCAGGCGTCCCCCGAGAAAGCCACGCCTGACCAGACAACACTGCCAGCGCTGATTGCAGTGGGCCAGAGAGCACCGTCAATGGCAGCCAGGACACTGAAATCACGTGATCTTCAGTGACGAGTCTAGATTTCTGGTCTATCGTCAAGATGGCCGCGTCCGAGTGCGCAGACAAGTGCATGAAGCCTACAACAAAGATTGTATAGTGACAAGAGTCCAAGCTGGAGGTGGTGGGGTGACCGTTTGGGCTGCTTTTCATGCAGGGGGCAAAACTGACCTGGTTGTTCTGAATGGAAACCTGAACCAGTTCAAGTACAGGGTCATTCTGGAAGAAACATTGCTTCCATTTGCTCGTGCAGCCTTTCGAGGAAACTTTGTCTTCCAAGATGACAATGCACGGCCTCATCGTGCTCGCATGATCCAACACTTTCTTGCTGACCGTGGTGTAGAGCATATGGAGTGGCCTGCCATGTCCCCGGATATAAATCCGATAGAGAACTTGTGGGCAGAATTAACGCGTCAAATCGACCACTTGGACCAGTAGCTGACCTCTGTGCGTGAATTGCATCAGGCTATTGTCACTGCATGGCAAGCGATTCCTTTCCAAACCTTGGCAAATCTCATGAACAGCATGCCTCAACGTGTACGTGCTCTCCTGAATGCTCGTGGGGGTTACACGAAGTACTGAACTGTAATTTTACTGTCCGTAATCCCAGTCGTAATTTAACTTTTGTTTTTGTTAAAAATTTTTTGGCTAATGTGCAAAATAAAGAGATACTTCTAGAAAACGTACAGAAGTTTAATACAGTACTGTCCATGAATTGAGTTCGATATCAGTTTACATCACTTTCAAGGATCAATTTATTTGTTTCGAAATGTGAAATGTGGTTTTTGTTTCTTTTGAAGGTCACATTAACAAAATCTAGAACAATTTCAACATAATTCCAATGAACTTTTGGTTCTAAGACATCTTGAAAAGTAAGTTCACCCCCACAAAAAAATATTCCATATTAAATGCCAAGTCTTATGTATGTATGTATGTATGTATGTATGTATGTATATATGTATATATATATATTATATATATATATATATATATATATATATATATATATATATATATATATATATATATATATATATATATATATATTATATATATATACGAGAAGAAGTACCCGGCATTGCCGGGCGGGGGAGGAGAGGGGAGGGGGGAGGGGGCGGAGGGGAGAAGAGGGGGGGAGGGGAGAAGAGGGGGGGGAGGGAGAAGAGGGGGGAGGGAGAAGAGGGGGGGAGGGGAGAAGAGGGGGGGGAGGGGAGAAGAGGAGGGGGGAGGGGAGAGAGGGGGGGGAGGGGGAGAAGAGGGGGGGGGGAGGGGAGAAGAGGGGGGGAGGAGGGGAGAGAGGGGGTGGGAGGAGGTGGAGAGGTGGAGAAGAGGGGGAGGGGAGAGGGGAGAAGAGGGGGGATGGGGAGGGTGAGGGATGGGAGGGGGGAGGGTGAGGGATGGGAGGGGGGAGGGTGAGGGATGGGAGGGGGGAGGGTGAGGGATGGGAGGGGGGAGGGGGGTGAGGGGGGGAGGATGAGGGGGATGGGAGGGGGAGGGGGAGGATGAGGGATGGGAGGGGGGAGGATGAGGGATGGGAGGGGGGAGGATGAGGGATGGAGGGGGGAGGGGGGGAGGATGAGGGATGGGAGGGGGAGGGGGAGAGGATGAGGGATGGAGGGGGGAGGGGGGGAGGATGAGGGATGGGAGGGTGAGAGGGGGGGAGGGGGAGGGGCGAGAGGGAGAGGGGGAGGGAAGGGGAGAGGGGGAGGGGAGGGGCGAGGGGGGAGGGGGAGGGGCGAGGGGGGGAGGGGGAGGGGGAGGGGGTGGAGGGGCAGGGGGGTGGAGGGGGAGGGGGGGAGTGGGAGTGGTGACGGGGAAGGGTGAGGGATGGAGGGTGAGGGGTGGGGGGGGACGGGGAGGGGGAGGGGCGAGGAGTAGGGGGAAGGGGCGTGGGGGGAGGGGGAGGGGGGAAAGGTGGGGATGGGGGAGGGGGAGGGGGTGGGCAGGAGGAGGGGAGGGGGAGGGGGGGAATGGGGAGGGGGGAGGGGGGAGGGGGAGGAAGAGGAAGAGGGGGAGGGGGAGGGGGAGGGGGAGGGGGAGGGGGAGGGGGAGGGGAGGGGGAGGGGGAAAGGGGAGGGGGAAATGGGGAGGGGAGGGAAAGGGAGGGGGAGGGTGGGAGAGGGAAAAGGGAGGGGAGGGGAGAAGGGGAGGGGTAGGGTGGAGGAGGGAGGGAGGGGGAGGACGGAGGGGGAAGGGAGGGGGAGGGGGGAGGGGGAAGGGAGGGGGAGGGGGGAGGGGGAAGGGAGGGGGAGGGGGGAGGGGGGAAGGGAGGGGGAGGGGGAGGGGGGAGGGGGAAGGGGGGGGAGGGGGAGGGGGGAGGGGGAGGAGGGGGAGGGGGGAAGGGAGGGGGAGGACGGACGGGGAGGAGGAAGGGGGAGGGGAGGGGAGGGCCAGTCAACAATGACGTTGCAGTTCTCATGGTCGGAGAGCAGCACAACAATCGCGACATCGTCCTGCATCTTTGCAAGAGCACGAGGCGGATTTTGGAGACTCACCGATCCTGTGACCCACGCCCTCCACTTCCAGTACCGGCGTTGCCGGGCGGGGGAAGGCAGACCCGTACATTCCCAACCCTTACATTCGCCCTCTCGACTCAAGCTCGTCTTCGATTCGTATTCGAAATCGAAAGGGGAAAGGGGAAATCCTTCGTATTCGAATTCGTAAACACGAAATATGAATTAAAATTTAATCCATATCGCACAAAATCGACACAAAACACGATCGCATAAAGGTGAAAAAACGCATTCGCTTTTCGCCCTGAATTACGTGCAAACGTGTGACGTGTGACGGGATGGAACATCACATGATCGCTCTGAGCGAATCAGCGAGCGGCTGAGATTAGCGGGTACTTCCCTGAAATGCGCTGAGGTAAATATGAATAAAAAATATGGATCTCGTCAAATATTGTCTCGGCCATGTTCGTCCCAGGCTCAATGGCCATGTCTATGCCAAATATCAAGCACGTGAGCCTCTCCGTTTCGGAATCTATCGGTAACATTACACACACACACACACACACACACACACACACACACACACACACACACACACACACACACACACACACACACACACACACACACACACACACACACAAACTGTGTTATATATATATATATATATATATATACAACATACAGTACATAAAACCAAAAAACACAGTCCAGGAAGCCATACGTCCATCCGTCCATCCGGTAAGCTGTGATTATGTCTATTAATTACGTACTGTTTGAACGCTGGTTGCATCCTGTCTATTAATTATGTATGTCTATTAATTACGTATTGTAGAGGATACCTTTCGATCCTTTTAGACTGCTGAAATCCCTTAGGCTTAGACCTTTGAAGACCCTTTAGGTCCCTTAAGACCACAAAGACTCTGAAGACCCTTAAAGACTCAAAAGACCCAGGGGACCCAAAATAACCAAAAGACTCCAAAGGTCCTTAAAAACCCAGAACACCCAAAATACCTCAAATATACAAAAGACCCTGAAGACCCAAAATACCCAAATGACCCTTGAATACTATAATGACCCAAAGGACCACAAAGACTTTGAAGACCCAAAAGAGCCGCAAGACCCTTTACACCCATTAGACCCCAATATCCTGAAGACCCCCAAGCACCTTAAGACCACTGTTACCTTTAAACCCTTTCCAACACTTTCGACATCTTTGGATCCCTTCACTCTTCCAACTTTTTGTACCCTTTAAATTTTTACACCCCTTAAGCCCTTTTCAACCCCTTGGACCTTAACACAATTTAGACCCTTTACACCATTCAGACCGATTAGACCAGCTTTGACCCTTGGCCATTTAGAGCTTTACACCACTTGGACCTTTATTGATTAAAAATAAATTGCAAGTAAATAAAATCAACAATATTAGAAATAAATCTGTATAAAAGGAATATTTGTATTATGATTGGTGCAAATCATGACAACACAGAAACTCAAATTCAGTCATTATCCTCAGTTAAAACAAGCCCGTGCCTCTGCGGCGATGTGCGGTGAGGCGAGCGGAGTGAGCCGGTCCAAGCTAGTACATATACACATACATATGTTTACATGGACCTTTCAAGACTCCTGTCAAAAATTGTCCCTGACGAATTGTAATACGTATTACACCTTGTGAGCACCTTTTACTTCCAAACTTTCCCTCAGCTTCAACTGAATTTCACGCAATTCAAATTGATGGATGGTATTAAATCACGTGAGATAGAATTGGTTTAGGAAAAGAAATACAGACTCAAAAGGCAACCATATTCGCAGATGGAGATGTAATTAAAGTATGGCATGACGAAGCATTCATAACAAGCATAACGATAATGAAAGACCGTGGGGGAAATGACCAATTTGACATACTTTCCTTGGCGTCTCCATCGCTCGGCGCGCCCTCGTTGCTGCTCATTGTCGCGATGCTTTCCCCGTCCGAGGTCACACGCTCCAGGGAGTTTCTCTGGTGCAGAACAGAAAACAGCAGCCATTTTATACTTCCTATTAATCCGTTAGGAAAACCTCGTAATAAATGAGAACGGTTCACCTGGACAGCTGGGACGAGTTTTTCACTCTTGCCATACAGCTATTTAAAATGTATTTTCTCCTATTATTTTTCCTATATTTGTTTTGTTCCAAAACCTGCTATTTTAAATATATTTTTCACATGCAAAAAAGAGGGGGAAAATGTTTCCATATGTATATATTCCCTATTTTTCTCCAATTTCCCCCTATTTTTTGACTCGGGATGATGCGTGCAGTAAAATTTGGTGCTGCCTTTTTTGTGTGACAATCCAGGAATCCATGGAATTTTCAAGTCATTATAATTGGTTTGACATCTAGTGCACTCTTTGACAACACACTTTTCTTTCAATCCTCAGAGGGGAAGCACTTATTCAATTTCCCTACTCACCGTAAGTACGGGATCACGTACGTGGCCACCTGTCAACAAAAGTTTAAATTTCCTTTAATAAATCACGAGTTTGCAACCTGGGCACATCGTAATTATGTGGCTATTTGTGTTCTTTACCTTTGGGTTATAATTCCTCCATTCCTTCTTAGCAGAAGTCGTGAATGTATCAGAATTGTTACCCTCACCAGAGGAGAGGGTATTGCATTTGGGTCTGTTTGTCTGTCTGTCTGTCTGTCCACACAGAACGTGAGTATGCTTTTCTCTGCAACCGTTGGTCCGACTGGTATGAAATTTTCACCATAGGAGCATCTCCTGTAGAATATTTTATGATAATTATGACGTCATATGTCAAGTATTACGGACACCATCTTTGAAAAACCGAAAAAATTGCACCTCTAGATCTCCGAAACCGCTCCATGGAGAAAAATGAAACATGGCTCATTGTCAAGTACGCCCCATGGGGAACAACATATATTCATGATGTTGTCATCGGTGCCTTCTTTATGACGTCATAATTAGTCAAGTACAACGCTTGATCCGATAAGTTTTAAATTTATTAAGCGTGATCTACACAAACATTGTATCGGAGAATTAAATTGATGACGTCATCGGTGACGTGGTTCAGCAGCTGTATTGGATTAAACATAAATATACGTTGTCAATTACCACACAAACACGGCAGCTAATGGACACCACACAAAATACACCACACAAACATGTCCTGGCGACGGTCTGTAATCTGATTGTTCTTTCTTGTTTATGTTGTGTGGCATTATTTCCCTCCCAAGTTACTGCAAATTATTATTATTTTTTTTTTGTAAACAAGATCGAGGCTCGTGTAAGAGCTAACATTAATGACAAAAAAACAAACGGACACACAAAATATACAATCAAGGGAGCCGGAGACAAGATGGGGAGAGAGCGAGGGAAGCACACAAGTTCAAGTACAACAGCAGAGAACAGGGACATCGGGAGATCTGTTGGAGGGAGAGGGCTTGGGGGGAGGAGGCATGGGAAAGGGGGGGGGGGGGTGAGGTGAAAAAAAAAGAAACATGGACACTGCTAGGACTTCCAGGAAAGAAGTCGGTATTTCAGAAAAGTGGATCTGGGGTGAATTAACGGGGGTAGAAAAAATCAAGGTTTTGGATGGGGGATGGTGGTGGACAGCTGTTTTAAATACCTGGAGGGAGGAGTGGGATTGAAGGGAGTGGGGGAGTTTGTTCCAGAGGCGGGAGAAAAGGAGAATGAAAGAGTGAAGGTGAGCAGAGAATCTTAATTTTGGCAATTTCACCATAAGAGGGTTGCTGGCAGATCTTGTGCGACCTGCAGGAAAATTTGGGGGACAAAGCACAGAGAGAGATGGGAGAGCAAGGCCGGAGAGGAGTCGGTAGAAGACAAAAAGACCACCTACCTACCTGCCTGCGGTGAGTGAGTGATTTTGCCAGTAACATTGCCAGGAACGTTAAAATGGCGAGACGTGTTAACGTACCTCGAGGATTAACAGAAAATCCCCATACCACCCTGGCGCTGAGCACAGAATCCTGTGATGTGAAATCACATAACATATGTTACAGGCTATTGAAGGAGAAAAAAAATCCTCATGTAGTTCTTCAATATTCCCAGATTACGCCATCATCTGAAGAGGATTGCAGAGCTCTATTGTGGGAGAGGAATGTTTGTGGCGTACAGGGATGGATATCATGTCAAGCTGTAGGGAGCGCACAAAACCAGGAAATTACCAAAATACATGACTGATTGGGAGACCTCCAAGCCCGACATGTGGATTTATTTATTTATGTGTGTATTCTATTCCCATGAGTAGTTGCCTTGATGAATTTTAAAGGGTTTGTTGCCTGTCTGTTTTATACTGCCTCGAAGGTCTCCATTCCTCGTCAGTCTCTCCAGGTCAGACGCGTTCTTCCAGCAACTCCCTCAACATGAACTTCCCAAAATCTGACTTGGTTGCTCTTTCTTTCCACCCACTTGTGGAAACGCCTTCCTAAGTATGTTCGATCCCAATCTTCCCTCCAGGGCTTCATCTCTTCCCAAACCCACTCATTTTCCTCGTAGGATCCAATGCGTCCTTCCCTCCCCTTTCTCCTCCTTCCGATCGTTCATTCATTCCCTTGCTTGGTACACCTGCGGGTTGTCCCCACTGCCCCTTTTCTAACATCTGTTACCTCGCTCTTTCATGAACCTTGATGTGTGTATTACAAGAAATATTATGTGCATTAACGGAATGGTTAAGATAATCCAGATGTCCCAGTGGAGGAAGTCGGGAGGGTGAGGTGTTGGAGTGTGAGTGTGTTGGCAGGGTTGTGTGGGGCAGTTTTTGGGTAGGCTAAGTTAACGAGAAAGTTGGGAACAGCTGGTTTCAATGTTGCAGGGTGCCTGGTTTCCATGAGTGAAAGTGAATGCGACTCCAGCTGGGAATGCTGGCCACTGAACTTGATTGTCAGCTCGCTTGACAATACTTTGTGATCCTCAAGCATAAAACATCCGATTTGCCCGATTTCCTCCATAAGTGACATATTCTTATCAACTTTAGACATGTAGTAATGAGTGAGAAGAGAAAAAGGTTCTTTAATGCAATAATAGGTTTACATCTTGTAGATTGGGAGTGGAAGGTCGAAGAAGGCAACTCTGGGATTTCAGCGATCGATATATTTTTTGCTTTTTAAAATTATAATAAAGTAACATTAATTTATTGTTTTTTTGATCTCATAGTCCGTTTCATTATCTCCACCACCAAAGGTGCACGGAGGTTATGTTTTCACCTGTTTGTCTGTCTGTGAACAGGATATCTCAAACTTTTGGACAGATTCAGACGAAATTTGTGGGATAGGTTGGGGATGTGACAATGACGAAATGATTAGTTTTGGTGAAGATTGCTTTTTTCGACCTTCCACTCCCAATCTACAAGATTACTGTTCTCCCCTCTGGGCCGGTGCTCCTGCCTCACACCTAGCTCGGCTTCACGCTGTTGAAGCCAAAGCTTTCAGAATCATTCTCCTGCGATGAAGCTGATTGTGAGGGCCTTTCACGCACTCACCGCAGGCAGGTTGGTGGTCTTTCTGTCTTCTACCGACTCCTCTCTGGCCTTGCCCCCCCCCCCCAGCTCTCTCTGTGCTCTGTCCCCCAAATATTCCTGCAGGTCGCACAACATCTGCCTGCAACCCTCTTATGGTTAAACTGCCAAAATCTAGGCTCGCTGCTCACCTTCACTCTTTCATTCCCCTTTTCTCCCGCCTCTGGAACAAACTCCCCCACTCCCTTCAATCCCACTCCTCCCTCCAGGTCGTTAAAACAGCTGTTCACCATCATCTCTGATCTTCCCCCTTCCAAAACCTTGATCTTTTCTACCCCCGCTAATTTCACCCCAGAACCACTTTTTTGAAATACCAACTTCTTTCCTGGAAGTCTTTGCAGTGTTATGTTTTATACCTCTCCTACCCCCCCCCCCCCACACCTTCCCACGCCTCTTTCCCCCAAGCCCTCTCCCTCCCACAGATCTCCCGATGTCCCTGCTCTCCATATTGTTCTCCCGCTCCCTTTATGATATGTTTTATGTTTTATGTGTCTGTTTGAGTTTTTGTGTGATTAATGTTAGCTCTTTCATGAGCCTCGATCCTGTATACAAAAAATAAATAAAGATCCGGATCCCGACACTAGAATTTTTGAGTTATTCTTCACCATTGAGCGATCGGGATAAAACCGTTATATAGCACGATATCTCAAAACGTTAGGTACTGATGAGGACGAAATCTGGTGGATGAGATATACATGACTGATTAAACTGATGACGGAGAATTAAATTGGGGGACGTGATGCCTTTTGACAATACATTGTTATCTGCACAGTCCATGAAATGACCTGGGTTTGTCACAAGGAAGAATTGATTCAACTTTGGTGAAGATCCGATTTTGATTTGGTGAATTTGATGATTTGGGGAGGTCATCATTAGTCGTTTTCAACACAATCTCCATCTGCTGATTAATCTATCATCATGCCATGATAAACTGCCAAGATGGTCAGCTCTCGTCAGACTATTGCAAGGGTGCTTCAAGAGGAAGCAATAATGGCATCAAGCTTGCAATCCTGCTTCCAGTTACAATTGTTGTTCTCATAAGTGTGAGACGAAGAGTCGAGTCTCAATTGTTGACTCTTGAGTCTCATAGTTTGAGTCTTGAATCCAGTCCTGAATCTCATTGATCGAGTCCAGAAAGTGCTCAATCTGAATGGTTCGACTCTTGAGCCACACAGTTTTCATTCCGTCCTCCATTCCTTACAAAGAAAACATTTACTTCACGCAGTAAAAACAAAAATTCATCGACCAAGTCACAGGTTTAAAGATTCGAGACTCAAGGTTCCAGTCATCAAATTAACTTTTCTCACCTGAGGAGAGGGTATTACATTTGAATCCGTCTGTTTCTTTGTTTGTTTGTCCGCACTGAATAAATATGATTTTCTCTGCAACCGTTGGTCCGATTGACAGGAAATGTTCACCAGATGTGCAACTCCACCTCCATGATTTTTTAAATGACAATTATGACGTCATAAGTTGCGTGGTATGGGCGCCATCTTGGAAAAACCGAAAAACTTTGCACCTCTATATCTCCGAAAGTGCTGCATAGAAAAAATTGAGACGGCTCATTGTAAAGAACTCCATATGGGGAATAACATAATTATGTTAATGATGAAGTCATATGTGCCTCCATTTTGACGTCATAATTCGACAAGTACAAAACTTTATCCGATCAAGATTAAATTTTTTGAGCATCATCTACGGATGAATTGGTGGAGAAAAAATAATAATAATGACGTCATCGGTCACGTGGTTCGGCCGCCATATTTGTTTTAAAACAAAAGCCTTCAAAACCACTGAAAACATGTCCTGGCGAGGGTCTGCAATCTCTGATGGCTCTTTCTAGTTTCGACTTGTTCATATTCTGCAGGAGAGCACTGCTGGTTATTTTATGGTATGCTAACTGCCACGGGAAGCAAGAAGTTGGTGTTTCGACCATTAATCCTTCATCGGAGCCTTCACCAGCAAGACCATTTCTTCATTCTGTCATGACATGACCCTTGGTCGACTTTTAAACCTCGAACGTTTCAGTATCTCATGGTCGTTAACATTAGTTATCATGCTCCAAACAGGTGGACTACGAAACTGTCTTTTTCATGGACCTACGTGCCTTACATTTTAACAAGAGGAATGCGCCACTGCCACCTTTGTTGTTGGTTGGAAACCTCACAAGGCTTCTTACAGAACCTTCACCCTTTCTACAGTTGACTGACTGCACAAAAACAAAGCTCTTGAAATAACAATTGCGAGGCACTCATCGGATAAAGCGCTCGCATGAGTCAAACTCAAACAATTTGCAATTATGAATCAAGAATTTCAAAAAGGAACCCTCCAAGGTGACAATATATATATATATATTCTATATATATTATTTATTTCAAATTAAAAATTGTTTTTGCATTTTCATTAAATTTCATCTTTTCAGAATCTTTCAAATTTGCCTTGAAAATAAATATATAGGTTTAACCTTGTTATTGCAAATGAATAATGTTCATGCAATTTTATTTTCAGTTTAATAAAGAACAAAGAATATTGTGTACTTTGTAATTAGTTGCAATAAATTATATTTACCAAAAGTATTGGGGCAGCACATCGAAGCGAGAAACAAATTCGACCAACCTCCATTAACACCTTTATAAACCTCCATCCGTCCCAACATGTTTTTTTTCCCAAAATGCACAGCAGATTGTGCTTTATACTGGTATCATATATGTAGGTTTACATGTTGGTAAACAATGCACTTGTGGCTTTCATACAATACAAAAGTATTGCAATGGTAAGGGCCCTTACATCCACCAGGAAGGAAACATACAGTACTATGCACGACAGCTGGGCACATTGTTTCTCGAGAACAACAACATTGTAAATCTGTCGAGGCCCACTCAACACCCACAACTTAAACCCAACAAAACCATCCAAGCTTATTGTGAAATTCCCAATGGATGGTGCGGTCAGTAAAGCACAATCCAGCGTTGAACTTGCGTTCATTCGGAAGGAGCAATCATGCAATATTAGATCTAATATCGAGCAACACTTGGCACAAAGTGTTCGAGACAGGGACACCATATTAAAAATTTAAATAATGGTTGTAAATTAATATCCCTGCATAGTTCCTTAATGTACCAAAACTTTTTGTAATATAATGTAGGAAATCAACAATAAACAGGCCTGATGTCAATAATTATATAAACAAAACTAGCACGGCACTCAGTAGAGAGCATACCTCCGCCTGGTTGGCCATATCACTCATTGGTGAAGAATCACCTAAAAAATGATACGAGCTGAATCCGGATCCGGATGTTCATCAAAATTGAATCGATTCTTCCTTTTCACACACACAACCTGTCCAACAAGTTTCGTCCAAATCCATCCAAAACTTGTTGAGATATCTTGCTATGCATCGTTTTTGGCCCGATCTCCCAATGGTGAAGAATCACTCAAAAAATTCTAGTAGCCGGATCCGAATCCGGATCTTCAACCAAAAATCTAATCATTTCGTCCTTGTCACATACGCTACATGTCTGCCAAATTTCGTCCGAATCAGTCCACAACTTTTTGAGATATTTTGTTCACAAACGGACAGACAGACAGACAGACAGGGGTGAAAACATAACCTTAATCCACCTTTGGAGGCAGAGGTAATTAACAATACACAAATGGTGCAATGGCTTGAGAAAACCAAATATTTTGCTTATAACTACAAATAATAATAATGAAACAACCTGACACACAATCGAATATTTAATTGCTCATTTAATTTAATTTAATTAATTTAATTTAATTGCACATTGATAAGAATGGTATTCTTTTCTATCATTGTTATGTTCCAAAACTGAGGTTTTTCATGAATTTGCATAATTTGGTAAACCCACCATTGTATTTTGTTAGTTTGAGTAGACAGATTTTATCGAGCTCTGTGAATGATAATGTAATCTGGGTCACAGCGCCCCTTGCTGGCAATATATCAAACCGACAGTTTTTGATTTACTAACCCTGTCTGGGATAGAATTTAGACCACATAGCTCAAAGACTAACAAGCCCCCAAGTGAGCTATCCAACTGTCCTTTTCATTTTTCTACATATGGAGCATTTCACATATATGTGTGTGTATTTTAAAGGCTTTTCTGGCTAAACAGTGGCATAGACACCACCTATTAGGCATGAGCTTAGCAGAGCTACAGCCCCCTACATCTTCATAGGATTGTACTGCAGCCAATACCGGAAAGATAATTTCATTCTCAATTATAAAGATCATTTCATGTGGTTTGGGATCGTTGGCCCTTACCATATGAGGGAGGCCTTTTTTAAACAAAAAATGTAAAAAAAAAAACAATCAAACCATTTATACAGAACTTGGAATGTACACGTTGACCACACAGCCAAAGTACACAGACGAACAAGACTTTCCCTTGAGCATAAACATGGACCTCAGTCCGAAGGTTGAAGTAAATCGTCATATCAAACACACCAACTCCAGCCTCGAAGGGTCAGAACGCATGGTCGTACAATTGGACCACTCTTCAATAGGTATATGTCCCCATGAACCTCAATAGCATGGAGCATAAGCTCCAACCCAGAGTGAAGAGGTCAAACTTTACAAGATATTAAGTTGAGATCAAACCCCATTACTGTAGTGGGTACCAGGAAGCAAGTGCCACACCAGCAGACCAACAGTAAATGCTTGCAACACACTAACCTGTGTGTGGTAACAAAACAGTTCTGGGGGTGGCCAGGAACAATTTAAATTAAAAAGGGTCTTCAGGTTAAACAGTTGCAATGGCTCCAACTATGAGGGATAGGAATAAATATATATTGTGATTTAAAAAAATACCGCTTCTGCACACCGACCTTGAGGCTCAGTTTGCAAGCCACCGTCTACAATTCCAATGTAAGAGGAATAATTACTCTTTTTTGGGGTTTTCGGAGTCCTTGGGGTCTTTTGTGTCCTCTGGGTCCTTGGGGTATTTTGCGTCTTCAGTGTCTTCAGCGTCGTTTGTGTCTTTTGGGTCTTCTGGTTCATCTGCGTCTTTTGGGTCATTTGAGCCATTTGAGTATTTTGGGTCCTCAATCTGGATATTTGGGGTATTTAAGGGTCTTCCGGGTATTTTGTGTCTTAGGGGTAATTTGGGGTCCACTGGGGCCTTAGGGTCTTTAAGGGGCTCCGGGGTCTTTTCGGTCTTTTGGATTGTTTCGGTATTTGGGGGTATTGAAGGGTCTATGGGGTATTTTGGGTTTTCTGGGTCTTTTAGATATTTTTGGTCTTTGGGATTTTTTGGGTTTTATTGGAGTTTAAGGGTCTTTTGGATATTTTGGGGCTTGGGGTCTTTTCGGTCTTCTGGGTCTTTTAAATCCTTTCAGTAACCGGGATATTTTGGGTCTTTGGGCTCCTTTTGGTCTTTAAGGTTATTTGCGTCCAATAGGTATTCGGGGTCTTCAGGGTATTTTAGGGTTTTTGGATATTTTGTTTCTTCAAGGGTCTTGGTGTCTCTGGGGTATTTTGGGTTTTCAGGGACTTTTCGGTCTTCTAAGTCATCTGGGTCATTTGGGTGCTTGGGGTCTTCAGGGTATTTAAGGGTCATTGGGGTATTTTGGGTCTTCAGGGTATTTAAGGGTTTTTGGGGTATTTTGGGTCTTTGGGGTATTTTGGGTCTTTGGGGTATTTTGGGTATTCGGGGTATTTTGGGTATTTAACAGTCTTCAGGGTCTTTTTGGGTCTTCGGGGTATTTAAGGGTCTTTGGGATATTTTGGGCCTTCAGGGTGTTTATGGGTTTTTGGGGTCTTTAAGGGTCTTTAGAGTCTTCATGGTCTTTTGGGTCTTTAAAGATCTTGGGGCATTTGGAGTATTTTTTTGTATGCAAGATCGAGGCTCTTGTAAGAGCTAACATTAATCACAAAAAAAAACGGACACATGAAACAAAAAATAAAGGGAGCAGGAGACAAGATGGGGAGAGAGAGGGAAGCACACAAGTACAACAGTAGAGAACAGGGACATCGGGAAATCTGTGGGAGGGAGAGGGCTTGGGGGGGGGGGGAGGCATGGGAATGGGGGGAGGCATGGGAAGGGGGTGGTGGGAGAGGTATAAAACACATGGACACTGCTAGGACTTCCAGGAAAGAAGTTGGTATTTCAAAAAAGTGGATCTGGGGTGAATTAAAGGGGGTAGAAAAGATCAAGGTTTTGGATTGGGGAAGATAAGAGATGGTGGTGAACAGCTGTTTTAAAGACCTGGAGGGAGGAGTGGGATTGAAAAGAGTGAGGGAGTTTGTTCCAGAGGCGGGAGAAAAGGGGAATGAAAGAGTGAAGGTGAGCAGAGGGTCTTGATTTTGGCAGTTTAACCATAAGAGGGTTGCTGGCAGATCTTGTGCGACCTTTAGGAATATTTGGGGGACAGAGCACAGAGAGAGCTGGGGGGGCAAGGCCGGAGAGGAGTCGGTAGAAGACAAAAAGACCACCAACCTGCCTGCGGTGAGTGAGTGAAAGGCCCTCACAATCAGCTTCATCGCAGGAGATTCCATTGATTCTGAAAGCTTTGGTTTCAACAGCGTGAAGCCGAGTCTTTTGGGTCTTTTGGATACTCGGGGGCCTTTTGGGTCTTCTGGGTCTTTGCGATCTTTGGGATCTTTTGGGACTTCCGGGTATTTTGGGTGTTTGGGGTCTATTGGGTCTTCTGGGTCCTTGGGGTCTTTTGGGTCCTCAGAGTCTTTTAGGTCTTGAAACCGGTTGACACACAGTCGTGTTCAAAGATTGCCCCTTAAACCTCCCCACTCAAATCCCTCCTCAAGCACAACTCAAAGCCGTTAAAACCTAGCCTAATGAAGAGGACACACACACACACACACACACACACGCACACACACACACACACACACACACACACACACACACACACACACACACACACACACACACACACACACACAGTTTTATATGGTCGATATATATATGTATATATATATAAATAATATAAATATGGTGTTTATAAAGTCTATCTATTTCAGAGAAATAACGGGTAACTAAATAGATTGAGACCTTATAAACAAACACCCTGTATACACGAGGGTCTTACCAAAAGTCATAAGCATTATTGGATTCCACACGTTTTTTGCCAAAAATAGTAGAGCCCAAGTTATTAGCGACATCTATCCATCTATCCACTCCAAAATAAACACAGGCTCCGCGCATGCACATCACTGGTATTCCCACAATCAATTGTGACAAAATAGCTGTCAACGACATATCGTTTCGCCAACATGCAGTGATTGAATTCCTCGTGAAGGACAGCAACTCAGCTGCAGATTTCTACGGCTGGTTGAGTCAGGTGTACGGTGATGTCTGCATTGGGGCTAGATCGGATATCGCCGATAAGCCATGCTGTGGTCGGCCGAAAAGTGCCACAACTAAACGCAATGAGCAGATAGTTGATGCGATCATCAGTGAGCACTGAAGAGTAACGGTTAGGGTGATCACAGTGGAGCTTGGCACAGGACATCATGCCGTACAGATGATGACAGCGACCTTGGGATATTGGAACGTTTGTTCGCGTTGAGCTCCCCATTTGCTTACGGAGGAACACAAAGCACACATGGATGTGACATCACAGTTGCTTTAACATGCTGCTGAGGGTGATGACTTCCTGTTCTGAAATCCCGGAAGCTGATTCCACCATTTTGACCCAGAAATCAAGTAACAAAGCATTGAATGACATCACTCCACATCTCCAAATAATATGATGGCCAAAAGAGTACCCTCCACCGGCAAAGTTATGGGAACCATATTCGGGGATGCATACTGGTTGATTTCCTGCCCAGTGGGGAGACCATCAATACAGTTGGCCATGTTCAAACACTCAAGAAACTGAAACGTGCACTTCAGGAAAAAACAACTGCCCAATGAAAAACACCTGTTGTCCTTCAATATGACAATGCATGACCTCTCACGAGTGACCTCTGACATCTTACTATAATTCACCAAATGTCCATCCGTCTGTCCGTTCAAAGGTACCGCAAAAAAGGCAAAAAAGGCAAAAGGCAACGATATTTCGGGTGGGTAATCCTGGGATGCCCTGGAGTAAAATAGGCTACATTGTTTTTCCAATTTTTCCAAGTTTTCCAAATTTTCAAATTTTCCAGTTTTTCCAAACATGATGGAATAATATTTACCGATATGAACAGTGATGTGGCTTTTATTGAAAATTCTACAAATACTGTTTAGATTTTGATGAGAATTACGAACCTGCAGCGAATCCGTAAGTGGACAGATGACGACAATGAGCTTGTTTGATAATATCCCAATACTACAGTCATTTAAAACAGTATTTTGTTAAAGTATCAATGGATGATTGGAATTGAGTGAATACAATTACGATTTTGAATTCGTAATTGTATTCACCCAACTGTACAGAACTTTACATCAGGATTTAAATATTTGTTTATGTCACGAATGTTGTTAAAAGTTTATTTTTTATACTAATGTTATGTAATTTGTGATTGGAGTTATGCTGTTTGGAATGAATAAAGAGATATCGAGTTAAAGTGAATGACAAAATGCCGTGATGGTTTCTACTTTCTAAACGTGAAATTCACGGATCGCCATATGCAGATTCGCCATTGACTGGGTATGGAACACACGTACTCGTTTGCTTGCGAACGGGTACGTTTTTCATGGAAGTCCTTCACGAACTTGCTGTCCATGTCTGACATGCGACTGAAGGTGCTACAGGAATGTGTAATTGATTGGTTTCTTTCTTTAGCATTCACCGTTTCTGCATTGTCTGTTTGCTTCTGGTCTCCCACCCGTGCTTAGCACGGGTACCTCACTAGTTTGAATAAATCTCAAAGAATGGCTGGGAAGTGCTCCCCCCACCCTTCATCCAGACTTGACCCCTCAGAAGACCATATGCCCGGGCCTTTGAAAGATCACATCAGAGGCCAGCATGATGAAAACGACCAGGCAGTCCAGATAGCCATGCTCAGTTGGTTGTGAAGTGTTGGGGTGGACTTCTACCTTTGCGGGATTTAAAAACGCGTGCAGTCCTGGAAGAAATGAGTGGATCGTTCTGGAGATTTGTAGAAAAGTAATGTACTATGTCCAGTTACTATTGACAATGTTTTCTTCCTTGTATCTTTGATGTACTGTACAATAAACGTGCTCATAGCTTTCAGTACGGTGATATTGTATATGAAATGAGTAACACTGACCATAAATGTGACATGATGCCGTTAGCTTTGCACATCTGGATTTAGGGAGTTTCTCTCATTGTTCCTATGTGGCATGTGGCAAAGTATAGAAAAGAAGGGACATTCCATATCTTGTAGAAAATGTCAAACAATACAAAATAAGGGCCATTTAAAAAAACTCGTGTGCATGCTGGACTACCCTTGTGTTCTGAGGAGGAACAAAGTAATGCTTTAGAAAAGTTCATATGAAGAGGCATCAATTTGATTGATACACCTGCATGAAGAAGTAAATGTATTTTATTTGCCAGATGTAGGGTGCCCCTTTATATGAACTTTTCTAAAGCATTTCCTTCAGTGGATTGATGACTGTACAGGTGTGAGACATAACATTATCCCATACGACGAGGTTGTTTTCCAAGTTGGTGGTTTTGTCAACAGGCATAACTGCAATTACTTGTCAGGAAGTGATCCAGAAACGAAAAGCGAACGCAGCCATAGTCGGCCAAAACTGCTTGTTTGGTGCGGAATGACTTCAACCCACCTAATTAGACCTTGCATCCTCCACAATACACTCAACGGACAGAGATACTTGGAGGTGCTTCAAAACTTTCTTCTTCCACAAACTAAGCAATGGTAAACACAGATGAAACCATTTTTAAAGAAAGATGGTGCTCTGCGCACTTCTCGATTGAAGTTCGTAATTGGTTGGATCCCTACTTTCCACACAGATGTTCTTTAAAGTTCCAAGAACATAAATCAACTGAATGAGTCATTAGTATGGCCTTGTTAGGTTATCAACGAGCAGTACATGAATTACAAGGATGGGCAGAGGAAGAGGAACTGCAGTGCAAGAGGATTTGGACAGACAGGCCATCTGTTCCATTTTCTCTCTTAATCTGTGATTGCTCTCAGAACGACCATCTGCCATGGAGTCAATGGGATGTATGCTGGGATGAACCTTCCCATGTTTCCTCTGCAATGGCTGACAGTCTTTTCCCTGCACTCCATACGAACTGTCTCAGAGCAACCTGTCCTGGCATGAATTGTGCCAACTTTCATATTCCTTGAACATTTTTATGCTCGTGCTTATGTGTGCCCTTCAACCAGAATCAAGCATGCCCTGAACAACTATTATAGAGGTTTGCTGGAGACATACACATTCTAACATACACCCAAGCTAAAACCAGGAGACCTTGTGGCTCTTCAATATGTGTTGTTCAACCAGGGGGGTGGTGAGGTGGAGGAGGGAGGGGGACGTACATATTTTGAGAAGTACAAGGGCCTCGTCCATATCTGATAACCGAAGCATCCTCCAAAAGCTAAAACATTATTTATAATTCCAGAGGAAATGCTTGAGTGAGGCAATGAAAACTCATTGTCGGCCTGGACTGAAATGGAATTTAGGATGTTTACCAATCTTGGAAGCCATCTTTCATACGTTTTGCGCAGATGGATGCCAAGAACTGAATGCACTTTTCCTTTCTATGTGCAAGGAATTGGGGAATTATTATCTTCATGGAAGTTTGCCTGCATTGGTTGTGCACCCAAATGCAAATGCGTTTCCAAATTACTCACTGCTTCCAGCTCTTCCTTCATCCGCATGGCAGAGTTACAGGAATCCATGGCACTGCTGTCCTGGGAGCAGACGTCTTGCAGGATCTGCATGAAAAAAAGAATTAATTAGTGATTCCATGTCTACATTTTCGTGTTCCTTTTTCTATATCTCCATTGTGAGTCACCCTCTGGTTTAAGGGAGAGCACTAAAGAAAAAAAGGAGGGAACAGTTGAAAATTGGGAAAATTATATGAAATACGCTAAGATTCATAGCAATTACCCAGGTGATGTATAAAACATCTGGGAAGAGCAATGGCAAAACACTCGGTGTATTCTCCACAAAGTGAATGCTCTACCATTCGAGTCCAAGTGAATATAACCACCTCTAGAGGCCATGTTTCCCCGCAAAGCGGGGGTTGGCCTTTTTCGGGAACCGTGGTTGTTGTTGTTTTTCGGTCCCCTTTTTGAAGCAATGTTTTACGGCCGGATGCCCTTACTGACGCCAGCCCTTTTTGCCACCTTTAACGACAAACAGGGAATTACCAGTGAACTGGTACTCAATTAGCCGACCTCGGAAGGATGACAGGCTGAGTCAACCCCCCTGGCGTTAATTCAGCAATCGACCGGGATTCGAACCCAGGATCCTAGGATCCTAAGCCGGCACCCGAGCCGCTAGCCCAACACCAAGTGAACGACAGTGAATAAAACACTCGGTGCATTCTCCGCAAAGTGAATGCTCTAGCCGAGCCAGCAATGTGGAAATAGCAAGTCTGCACAAACAGAAAGGATATAGAGCATCCAATTCGATAGATTATTATCGATAAAACCCATGGTAAGAGATCTTCCGGAGTATGGAGGGCACTCTGCTGTCAGGCCTGGGTTTATATCCAAATCAATCCGTTCATATATTTTATATATTTTGTATATTATTTATATATTTTTAGCCGCGTCGCAGACACTGCTCATAGAGTGCCCTCTGCTGTTGTTGTTGTTGTTGTTGTTGTTCTTCTTCTTCTTGTTCTTGCAGAGAAGACAAAACCTCAAAGCTCCACCCATTCTGGGAACCATAGCTCCACCCATTCTGGGAGAGCCTTCATATAAACAAATATCCACCATTTTTTAACTCGCATAGCTTTGAGGCCTGTTTTGTAGGCCCGTGGTGTCTTCCTCTCTCACACAGTTTTATTTCAAATCAAATTCGATATATCATTTCATTTTTCACAGTCGCTAACATAGTTTTAGACTCGGTTGAAAAAAAACGGGAAGAAAATCCGATGAAAGTTGCCCTTTATAGAACGAAATGAATTCTCAAAGGCCTGTAACTTCAAGTCCATTGAGCTATATATTTTTTTAATCGCGGCATGGTCAGTCATACACCGCCCGAAATAACAGACGGAAAAATGCCGAGATATATTAAAAATTCGTCCATTTGATGACAATCGTCACGATGAAATATTTAATTTATACGTCGTCACAATAATGTGGAGAGAGGAGCACAGCTTCGTTCACGTGTCGCCACATACGGGAAATTGCCGAGATATATTTTTTTACAATCACGGCATGGGCAGTCATACACCGCCTGAAATAACAGACGGGAAAATGCCGAGATATATTAAAAATTCGTCGCCACACACGGGAAATTGCCGAGATATATTTTCACTTTGCACAAAAATAACATCAAGTAATCGAATCAATAGGAATGTCCTGTGCCTATAACATCGACGTTATAGGCACAGCTGCATCTAGGCATTGTGTAACATCGACGCGGCTTTTGTTTTAATTAAAACTTTTTGTACTTGTTGTTTATATATTTGCATATTTTTGTTTAAAATATATTGTTTATAAAATCCGTTTATATATTTTGGTTTATAGCCAAAACAGAATCGTTGGAATCTCCCGCGATGAAGCTAACTCCAAGGGCTTTTCACTCACTCACTGCAGGCAGGTTGGTGGTCTTTCTGTCTTCTACCGACTCCTCTCTGACCTTGCTCCCCCAGCTCTGTCTGTGCTCTGTCCCCCAAATATTCCTACAGGTCGCACAAGATCTGCCAGCAAATCTCTTATGGTGAAACTGCCAAAAATCAAGACTCTATTCACCTTCACTCTTTCATTCCTCTTTTCTCCCGTAACAGAGACATGACTCCCTCACTCTCTTCAATCCCACTCCTCCCTCCAGGTATTTAAAACAGCTGTTCACCAGCATCTCTTATTTTCCCCAACCCAAAACCTCGATCTTTTCTACACCCGTTAATTTCACCCCAGATCCTCTTTTTTGAAATACCAACTTCTTTCCTTGAAGTTCCAGCAGTGTCCATGTGTTTTATACTTCTCCAACCCACCTCCCCTTCCCATACCACCTCCCCCACTCCCCACCCCCTTCCCATGCCTCCTCCCCCCCAAGCCCTCTCCCTCCCACAGATCTCCCGATGTCCCTGTTCTCTACTGTTGTATTTGTGTGCTTCCCTCTCTCTTGCCATCTTGTCTCCCGCTCCCTTTATTATATGTTTTTTATGTGTCCGTTTATGTTTTTGTGATTAATGTTACCTCTTACACGAGCCTCGATCTTGTAGACAAAAAAAACAAACAATTTGGACAAATTTGTGTAACGCCAAAGTGACAAAGATACCTTTGTTTTCTTACCCGACTTACAAAGACATCTGCATTAAACAATGGACAAATCAACACAGTGTTTGCGATTTAAATCTGCAATCCCAGCAATTGGTTCTATGGGTTCATATGGGAAAGCTGAACGAGCCCATATTTCTGGATCGCGGCCAAATGGCTTATCCTTTGCAAATCCATATCAGGTGCCAATTTCCGTTGAGGGTGAGCATGGGATTAATTGTTTCACTTCATCTCGGCTCTCTCTCTATCTCTCTCACTCTTAGTTTTGAAAA
The DNA here is from genome assembly GCF_964187855.1 of Myxine glutinosa. Classification (NCBI taxonomy): domain Eukaryota; kingdom Metazoa; phylum Chordata; class Myxini; order Myxiniformes; family Myxinidae; genus Myxine; species Myxine glutinosa. The sequence continues at coordinate 9,875,275 of NC_136263.1, read as the reverse complement.
TACCAAAGGCAGCCAAAGCTGTTTTTGGTGGCCGGTCGAGAGATTGTAATGCAGGAAAGTACAAAGGAATCAGTTTAAAGGGTTTTACGGGCCTGGCTTTATCAAACTTAGTTTGTCATCAATCCTGAAAATAAAGTCACATCATTCGAAATTCCACTCAATCACCATGTTCAAGTACAAAATTAAACCAGGCCCCACAATTTTACACATACTCATCATTTCAATTTGGGGGAGCGGGAGGAGGCGAGGGCAACAAGTTTTGAATGCAATTCCATAAAACTCCTGAGAATAATCAAATTGTTTGTAGAGTCAAGTGTTAGATCAATGTTATATTCCTCAAACCCAGTGTTTGAACATTCCCTCAGGCCCAGCATCAGAAACCATATACATTCTTTCCGAAAGAACATGTTATCAGATTTGGTGATGTTGCATTATAATCTTCTTATAATGCAAAACGTACCAACCCTTAGCAAAGAAAACATACATTACACCCACTCTATTTCATTCTTTTCTCACCACACCCTATGCCCTTTTCCACTCCACCTAAAATAAAGTGGGGCCCAATGAAAGCCACAATTGCTGCCAAAACAGCTTTCACCTCACTTCTGTGCAAATTCCTCCTTTGAAGATCAATGTATTCCTCGATGCTCAACTTCAGAGGCTACGCTGCATCTTTGTGGAATGTCCATCATATGGCCCTTATACATAAAACCAACACTCGCTGTGCCAAGGTCCCTCCTCCATGTTTAAAGATTTCTCGACTTTAAGTACAGGATTCTCGTCCTTCCATGGTAGTCATCTTATGAGATTGAAACAACAAGGTACCTTGCACCACTGTTCGGCTTGCTCGTGGCTTTGAACCGACAGCACGACGGCATCGCTTCCCGGCCTCACGATCCGTAGTTCATGCGTGGATTTCCGTCGACCAGACTTCACCAGGTAGCCCACGGTGCAGCCAGGCAGGAGGAAATCGAGCTGAGGGTTCTTCTTTCTTGAATTCTTATAACACTTTGGCACAAAAGGGGAGACGGTTTGATAGATATGAGTGAAGAAATTGAACTGGTCAATCATGGTGGAAGTAATCCATCTGCAGTGAGGGACTATTTCTGCACAGAAATGTTTCTCAGATATTATGTCCACACTTTTTAGAAAGTATCGGCAACAGACAGTTAATCAGACAATGGTGTCACATATGTCAGTTATAATGTTCACAAATGATTCCTCAATGTTGTTCAAATGCAGGTATACCATATGTTCAACCTGACTGCTGAAGTGCTAAGCGATGGACAAACCCAAAACACCAAAGCACAATGCAAAACTCCAAAACACCCAAAACACCCAAGCACAATGCAAAACTCCAACACAACCAAAACACCCAAGCACAATGCAAAACTCCAAAACAACCAAAACACCCAAGCACAATGCAAAACTCCAAAACACCCCAAATTGCACAATGCAAAACTTCAAAACACCCAAGCACAATGAAAAACTCCAAAACACCCAAAACACCCAAGCACAATGCAAAACTCAAAAACACCCAAAATTGCACAATGCCAAACTCCAAAACACCCACAACACCCAAGCGCAATGCAAAACTCCAAAACACCCAAAACTCCCAACCACAATGCAAAACTCGAAAACACCCAAAATTGCACGATGCAAAACTCCAAAACACCCAAAATTACACGATGCAAAACTCCAAAACACCCAAAACACCCAAGCCCAATGCAAAATTCCAAACCACCCAAAATTGCACAATGCAAAACTTCAAAACACCCAAGCATAATGCAAAACTCGAAAACACCCAAAATTGCACGATGCAAAACTCCAAAACACCCAAAACACCCAAGCCCAATGCAAATTTCCAAAACACCCAAAATTGCACAATGCAATATTCCAAAACACCCAAGCACAATGCAAAACTCCAGAACACCCAAAACACCCAAGCACAATGCAAAACTCCAAAACACCCAAGCACAATGCAAAACTCCAAAACACCCAAAATTGCACAATGCAAAACTCCAAAACACCCAAGCACAATGCAAAACTCAAAAAACACCCAAAACACCCAAGCACAATGCAAAACTCCAATACACTTAAAACACCAAAGCACAATGCAAAACTCCAAAACTCCAAAACACCCAAAATTGCACAATGCAAAACTCCAAACACCCAAAATTGCACAATGCAAAACTCCAAACACCCAAAATTGCACAATGCAAAACTCCAAAACACTGGAAGCAATTGCGGAGGCTGGGTGGTCGAATGGAGGCACATTCAGCAGAATATGGTGAGTTTCCGACAGTGGGATGGAATCGGAGTGGGGAAGCACAAATGTAAGCAAATACGCAGATGGTAAAACATTGAAAGGTCTCTTGAAGATAAGTGAAAATAAAACAGGCAGCCAGTCTGAAACAAAACCAGATGAGCTACAACTATGAGCTCGCCTTTATGTTCGATGTTCAAACACACGCTGAATGAACCCTCTCGTTGCAGTAATGGTGATGTTTTTGGCACAATCATTTATCCTGCTTCCACCAAATCTTCAAACATTGGGTTAACATAGAAATCCTGAGCATGCGTGTACCGAAGCAAAGAAAATGCAGACGTAAGCTTTTGATTGTTTTACACAAAGTGTAAAACCTTTTATGATAATGTTTCAGAATAGTCCGTCAGGAATTTGAAACAAAAAACGTTTTCATATCTAAATTTGGTTTTGACCCAATTAGGTGCCCAACTCGGTCATTCTGAGTTCTCTTAGAAACCACCGCTTGTTTAGGGTTGCCTATTTCCCGAGAGTACTATGAGCGTTCCCATATATCTCTTATGTTTTCTCATGAAACCTGATAGAAATATGATGAGACTTTCATCAGACCTCATGATGAATTATTTGTTAGGGAGGCAGTGCTTGCTCTGCACGGACAGTGATACATTTGAAGCAGAGGCAGCTGGGATTCAGTGGAAAGTTCACATCGGTCTTGTTGAAACATCTTGACGTGAACATGACAATATGTCGAGTTTGCACTCTGTTTATGAAAGAACGTGCCTTGAGGACACGCCATTTGTTGAATTGCATAAAGATGTCTTTCACAGAAAAAGGAAGGCTGTGAATGTGCAGTGGTATTGAGATGGATCCAAGATTGTTCATGTATGTTGAACCAGAGATCGAAGGGAATTCCTGAGGTCGAAGGAACCTGGTCTCAGAGGTTCTGGGCTACTTCGTGGCAACGTAATCTTCTCCTATTCTGTGGCCATATTTGAAAGTTGAGAATACCCATTCTAAAATTGCTTTATTTAACAGTTTCTGTAAATTGTTGGTGTTGATTTATTGATGGGGTGTATTTTGTGCGTTTTTGTCCAGGCTGATGCCCTTGTGGGCCTGGTGAATTGGGTCTGTTACTGCGGGCCCCTTCCTCTTTCCCTGTTCGTTCATTGCCCTGATGCCCCACCGTCAGTGTGTTGCCTTTTTCTTATTTTGCCTTGCTCTTCCATGAGCCTCCATTCTGTAGGAAAAGAGCCTCACCCACATTTATAATCTTGAGCTCATATCCAAAATCTTTCAAAGAAGAGGCAAATGCTGAGGCATTTGAATGCTATTCACTTGTAAACAGTAAATACAAGGGATTGATTAATTTACAAAAACAAATTCAATGATTCCCTCAGCCCTCCAAATGGGTAAGATTTCTTTAAAGGTTCTTGAAAATTTATTCGCAGACCTGTATTGTTGCTTCCAGGGTCTGCCATGTTTCCAGGATCCCAGTGAGTCAATTTAAAGTCCCATAGAATAATTTTCATATCCTTGAAATGATTAATGTGATTCCATTCAAACCTTGGGCAGAAAACACAGGAAACGACGACTGAATTTGATCGATATGAAACTTTAAAGTAATGTAGTAGTCGTACACCGGAACACATGTTTAAAATTTCAACATGATTGGTCTTACGGTCTGGCAGCCAGAAATTGTTATTGTTTGAAGAAGAAGATACTCTACAAAATTATCTTGAAGGTCAAGACGGTCAAGTCAAGTGAGTTTGACGGTCAAGATGGTCAAGTGAGTTTTCAGTATATCTATTAATTATGTTCTATCGGAATGTACCTTTCAACACTTTGGACTGCTGAGACCCATTGGACCTTTGAAGACCCTTAAGACAACCAAGTCGCCAAAATACCACGAAGTCCCTTAAATACCATGAAGAAACAGAAGACCCAAAAGACCCGAAGACCCAAAAAGACCCTTAAGACTCCAAATACTCAAAACACCCCATTGACTCAAAAGACCCTGAGGACCCAAAGACCCCAATTAATCAAAACACCCCATTGACTCAAAAGACCCTGAGGACCCAAAGAGGATGCAAAACACCCTGTGAACTCAAAAGACGCCAAGGACAGCCTCATTTAAAACTATATATTTAAAATACAATACTGAATTCAGTTTTATAAAGAGGATATTGTAGCGGCTACCGCTGGGTTTTCACAATCGCCTTGCACCTATCAAGGACGCGGAGCGATCACCATGCCGGGCTCGTCCAGGACGCCCGGGCAGGCCCGCGCTCAACTTGCCAGGCCTCGGTCGGGACGCCCGGGCATGCCCGGGCATGCCCGGGCAGGCTCGCCCTCAACTTGCCAGGCCGCAGCCAGGACGCTCGGCCACGCCCCCTCTCGCCTTTCCTGGGCAAACGCTCCGGGATAATGTGTGTATATATATTGCTGCCCGATAAACGGGCTTTTGAGAGTACCTGAGTGTTTTGTTTGAATAAAGCAACTCGGACGAATTCCAGCTTTTTGTCGCGTCCATTCTTCCGATCGACGTGGGAGCCCGAGCTCCTTCATTGGTGACCTACCGACATGGACACGGCAGTGGCCCTTAAACTGCCTACCTTCTGGGAGGCTCACGCGGCGGTTTTGTTCGCACAGGCGGACTCCCTGTTCGCCCTGCGAGGCATCACCGCCGACGACACCCGCTTCCACCATGTGGTAGCAGCGCTCGGTTCAGCCACCGTGGCCCGTGCCCTGACCCTCCTCGAGGGCCCGCCAGCCGCTGACAAATACGGTGCGTTTAAAAAGCTCCTCCTCGACGCTTTCGCCCTCCCATCGGCGGAACGCGCACGGCGCCTGCTCGACCTGCCCGAGCTCGGCGACACGCGCCCTTCCGAGCGAATGGACTACATGCTTTCGCTGCTCGGCGAGCACTCTCTGGCATTCCTGTTCCGGGAGCTGTTCCTCCGTCAGCTGCCTAGCCCGGTACGCCTCGCCCTGGCAAGCACGATGATCACGGATCCCTGTGCCCTTGCCAGGGAAGCCGACAAGATCTCCGCCGCAGGCCAGCGCATCGCAGCAGCGACCTGGGGCCCACCGCCGTCCGACGCAACACCCATGGCGCCCGAGCACCCGGCACGGTCGACGACCAAACTGCTGACGCAATTGGCGGCCGCTACACCGAGCCGACCACCTCCAGCACGATGACCGGGGCCTCCACCTGACCAAGCGTGGTGTTACTATCATGCCAGGTTCGGACAGAAGGCCCGGACATGCCGACCCCCGTGCACCTTCGGCAGGCCGGGAAACGGCCGGGCCGGCTTTCATTACCAGCCATGAGCGCCGGCCACACGGGCAACTTACTGTTCATCATGGATAAAGCGTCCAGACGTCAAACTGAGCGTCATACCCGCCTCTGACCAGGACAGGCAGTCCGCGGTTTGCGGCCCCTCCTTGGTTGCGGCCAACGGATCGGCCATCCGCACCTTCGGCCCGCGCAACGTCACCCTCTGCTTCGGCGGCCAACGCTTTGCTTGGACGTTTGTAACCGCAAACGTGCCCATGGCTCTGCTAGGCGCCGACTTCCTCTGCGCACACGGACTGCTGGTGGACGTCCAACGGCGTTGTTTAATCAACGCCGAAACCTTCAGCTACCTGGTATGCACATTGAGCAGCCCCGCGCCGACCAAGCTGGCATGCGCCCTCCCGGCGGCGAACGAGTTTGCTCGCCTGCTCACGGAGTTCCCGGCCCTCACGCGGCCGACGTTTTCGGCCGTCGCAGTACGACATGGGATCGAGCACCACATACCAACCATGGGCCCACCGGTCTACGCCAGAGCCCGCCACCTCGACCCAGCCAAGCTCGCCATGGCCAAACCCGAGTTCGACGCTTTAGAACACCTCGGCATCGTGCGGCGCTCCGATAGCGCGTGGGCTTCACCACTACACATCGTCCCAAAGCCAGGGGGCGGCTGGCACCCATGTGGCGACTACCGCCGCCTTAACGACGCTACCACCCCCGACAGGTATCCGATCCCGCACATCCAAGACTTCTCCGCCCGTCTGGCGGGACGGGTCATTTTTTCGAAAATTGATCTCATACGGGGATATCACCAGGTACCTGTCAGGGCGGCCGACGTCCCTAAAACGGCAGTCATCACGCCGTTCGGCTTATTCGAATTCTTACGAATGTCGTTTGGTCTCAAGAACGCGGCTCAGGCGTTCCAGCGCTTGATGGACGGCGTGCTGCGTGACCTGCCATTCCTTTTCGTTTACCTGGATGACATCCTCGTCGCCAGCACGTCCCGGGCCGAGCACCTCCTCTACCTCCGAACACTGTTCGGGCGCCTCAGCGAGCACGGCCTCATCGTCAACCCGGCCAAATGCCACTTCGGCACGACGGCCATTGATTTTCTGGGCCACCACATCACCAAGAACGGGGCCGTGCCGCTGCCAACCAAGGTCGAGGCCATCACCACGTTCCCGCGTCCCCGCACCATAAAGGCCCTGCAGGAATTCCTGGGAATGGTGAATTTTTATCACCGCTTCGTGCCCCGCGCTGCTCAACTCATGCGGCCCCTCTACGAATCCCACCGGGGCAAGCCGGCCAAGCACGACATCGCCTGGTCCGCAGCAATGGACGCGGCCTTCCAAAGCTCAAAGCGGGCCCTCGCCGATGCAACACTGCTCGCTCACCCGGTGCTCAACGCTCCCATCGCCCTCACCACGGATGCCTCCGACTACGCGGTGGGCACCGTACATGAGCAATGGGTGAATGGGGTTTAGCAGCCACTCGCTTTTTTCAGCCGGCAGCTCCGGCCGAACGAGTTCAAATACAGCATGTTTGACCGTGAGCTCCTCGGTCTACACCTAGCCGTCCGCCATTTCCGCCACCTCCTGGAGGGCCGACCTTTCACGGCGTTCGTCGACCACAAGCCATTGGTTTATGCAATGGCCAAGGTCACGGAGCCATGGTCGGCCCGCCAACAGCGCCACCTCTCCGCCGTGTAGGAGTTTACCACGGACATCCGGCACGTCGCCGGCAAAAACAAAGCCGTGGCCGACTGTCTTTCCCGGGCCAGCGCGAACGCGGTCCACCTGGGCGTGGACTTCGCGCTTATGGCGGCGGACCAAACCACCGACACCACGGTGCAAGCCCTCCGGGCGGCGGACACGGGCCTCCGCCTGGCCGACATCCCCTTTGCGGACACTGTCCTGCTCTGCGACATCTCCCATTTCCAGCCTCGCCCCATCGTGCCCATCACCTGGCAACGCCGCATCTTCGCCTCCCTCCACGGCCTTTCCCACCCGGGCCGGAAAGCTTGCCAGAAGCTGGTGTCGGCGCGATTCGTCTGGCACGGCCTTCGTCGGGATGTCCGCGAGTGGACCAGCACCTGCACAGCCTGCCAACGGGCCAAGGTCCACCGACACACCCAGGCCCCGCTGGCACCTTTCACCGTGCCCGAACGATGTTTCGACCACGTCAACGTGGATCTGGTGGGCCCCCTCCCCCCATCACAGGGGTTCACACACCTGCTCACCATGGTGGACAGGACCACCAGGTGGCCGGAGGCCGTTCCCCTCGTCTCCACCACCACCGCCGACGTGGCGCAGGCTTTCATCGCCACCAAGGTCGCCCGCTTCGGCGCACCGGCGGACATCTCGTCAGACCGCGGACCATAGTTCACCTCTGAGCTGTGGGGCGCGGTCGCCCGCAACCTGGGGGTCAAGCTCAACAGTACTACGGCCTACCACCCCCAAGCAAACGGGTTGTGCGAGCGATTCCACCGCTCCATGAAGGCCGCGCTCATGGCCGGCCTTCAAGACGGCGGTTGGGCCGACCGGCTGCCGTTGTTCCTTTTGGGCCTCCACACGGCCCCCAAGGAGGACCTCCAGGCATCCACCGCCGAGCTTGTCTACGACCAGGCGCTACGCGTCCCAGGCGAATTCGTGCCCGACGCTACCAGTCCCTGGTCCGCAGCTCACCAGCGCTCGGACCTCCAGGAGGCCGCCCGACGGTTTGCCCCCGTGCCAACATCCGACCACGGTGACCCCCAGTCCTACGTCCCCCCAGCACTTCGCACAGCGGAGTATGTTTTTGTGCATCACGACGCACATCGAGGGCCACTCCGGCCGCCATACGACGGGCCCTTCCGGGTCCTGCGACGGGACGACAAGTCGTTCGTCATCGACATCGGCGGCAGGTCGGACCGGATTGCGGTGGACCACCTCAAGCCGGCGCACGTGGACGTCGACCAACCACCACGGGTGGCCCTTCCACCGCGGCGAGGCCGCCCCCCGTCCACGGTGCCCCCCACTCGACCGCCCACCACCACACCGGACCCCCCCCCACGACCCGCCAGGGGTCGCTTTGGCCGGGTCATCAGGACCCCCCTCAAATTGACCCTGCCGGTGCAAGTCGATTCTGGGGGGACGTGTGTAGCGGCTACCGCTGGGTTTTCCCAATCGCCTTGCACCTATCAAGGACGCGGAGCGATCACCATGCCGGGCTCGTCCAGGACGCCCGGGCAGGCCCGCCCTCAACTTGCCAGGCCGCAGCCAGGACGCTCGGCTACGCCCCCTCTCGCCTTTCCTGGGCAAACGCTCCGGGATAATGTGTGTATATATATTGCTGCCCGATAAATGGGCTTTTGAGAGTACCTGAGTGTTTTGTTTGAATAAAGCAACTCGGACGAATTCCAGCTTTTTGTCGCGTCCATTCTTCCGATCGACGTGGGAGCCCGAGCTCCTTCAATATCATGTGTGTCTGATGAAAGTGGGGTTGTACAAAATAATGAAAGAATGTACAAAAACACCACACAAACACGTCCTGGCAAGCTTCTGCAATCTCTGATTGTTCTTCCTTGTTACCCTCTCCTCTGGAGATTGCATTTGAGTCCGTTTGTTTATATATATATATATATATATATATATATATATATATATATATATATATATATATATATATATATATATATATATATATATATATATATATATATATATATATATATATATATATATATATATATATTGTAACGGTTTTGAGGTTTGTACAGTGAGCTTAATAAAGGTTAAAGTTTGCCCCCCATAGATAGTCACACAAGCAACATGTAGACCCATTTGTAGTATAGTTATGTCTTAGTATGTGTGAGTGTAGGCCATTTCCTCTGTTAGTTCTGCATTGTGTAAAGACAGGAGAATAGGCCCTACTTCTGCAAACCATTCTACCTCTGCAGGCGCAATCCATTTTGCTACCCATTGGTTGTTCATTAGTCGAGTTAACCCGAGGTAGGCCTAAGAAGGTGGGGGCGGCGTTGAGGGTGGAGCAGCGTCAGGAGCTGACGGTAAGCGCAAGCCGCCAATCAGAGCTCGAGGGTGGTGGCGTCGGCGTTGCGTCAGAGGGCGTGGTGAAAAGGTCTGGTGAGTTCCAGAGGGTTTGAGGGGTGTATCTATAAAGCCAGCTGCGCGAAAGCCCTCAACAGGACTTGCGTCACAGGACTTGCAGAGAGGGGATTTGATGAGAGAACTCGCATTGTACCGCTTGATGAACTTGACCATTACCTGAGAACGTGCGCGCCAACCAACACCAAGGCATTGAAGAAGATGAGTTGGTCGTTGAATATACGCGGGCGCAGCCAGGCACATTTATAATGAACTTGCGCATTTCAGCCAAGCGAGTGAGCGAGGCTGAGTAACCGCCCTTTGCCATAAAAGCCGTCCCGCCCTTTGCCATAAAAGTCCTCTCTACCGTTCGCCCCGATATTATCTCCGTGGTTCGAGAGACACCCTACGAGTCCCTGCCTTCACCTACCTCCATCTTCGCGGACGTGCCGGGGACCATGGAGAGCTGGACGAGGACCATCCTTGGACGCACTGGGGAACACCTGCCCATCTGCAATACCCCATGTGAGTGTGAGACGGGCCCGTTGTCCCTGGGATAATTAAGACTGTCTAAGCTTGCTCTGTGTCTCTTCGTCCTTGAGCTGTATATACGTGTAATAATAATTAAACCCTTCTGTTCTTTCTTTCTTCTTGATTCGATCATTCCCATGATTTCTTGAATTGACTAAGCGTGGCACGAATAAGATCGCTCCAATTGGGTTCCACTATCTAAGACTGCGCGGATCACGTGTACGCAAACCGCTCGGCGTACTCCAACCTCACGTGGTTCATGCGAGGCTTGCTACCTCGTTTCCGTGGCGGCGCAAGTACTTAGGTACGAGCGAGAATTTGGTCCCGGAACCCTATTTTGCGCTCGCCCGGAAAGGACGTAATAAGTCTCGGTTCCACCAGGCCAGTAAAGACAAGGGGATTAATCCCCCCTTGATAAGGGGAAGAAGGCTGGCGAGAGAACCGTAACAATATATATATATATATATATATATGTGTATATATATATATATATATATATATATATATATATATATATATATATATATATATATATTGCAAGTATGTTGATCACTCTGGTTTGTGTGTGTGTGTTTGTGTGTTTGTCTGTCCAATCACTTCTACTTGCCTACAGGTTACAGTTTTTAACCTATCTTTGCGAAACTTCACCAAATGTTAGAGTTTGTCGTCGGACAAATTCCTATATATTTTTGAGGTCAAAAGGTCAAAAGGTCAACATAGGCCAAAGGTCAACCACTTTTTTAATTTCTAAAATCGACAATTTTCATCCGATTGACTTGAAATTTGAATAGGATTTACATATCAGCGAACTGAATTCAACCACCAACTATTTTTGAAATCAGCGTAGGCCAAAGGTCAACCACTTTTGTTTTCGAATTTCTAAAATCTTCAATTTTCATCCGATTGACTTGAAATTTGAATAGGATTTTCATATTAGGCAACAGGATTCAACGACCAACTAGTTTTGAGGTCAAAAGGATGCTCTACTGAGTGCCATTCTACTTTGTTCTGTTTTTCCAAAGTGTTGCTCTTTGAGTGATTTTTCATTACTTGCCGGAATAGATGCAAGTATGTTGGTTGGTTGGTTTGTCTGTCTGTCTGTGCAGAGTACTACGTCGACATCGTTGTACATAGCATCGCCATACTTTACACACATATTTGCCTTGCCCTGTAATAGACTGTGTCCAATTTTAACTCTCTAGGCCCCAGGTCAAGCTCAAGGTCACCCAAAACGATGGTCACCCAATAATTTGCACCTCCCAATTGAAGCCCCGCCATTAGGGTGGGTACCGTTGCTTGTAATATATAATGGCGATACAACAATTTTTACCGCTTTGCTTTGAAGAACAGGAATGAAGGGGGAGGAGCATGTTAATATGTCTGGTTGAAGGCTTTGGGTGGTGAGGGGGCTTGAAGCCAGATCTTAATCTTACAGCCACCATGTTGGTGCTCGCCGTCACTGTGATGCGAAGCAAAAGACCCCTCAGAGCTGTCACAATCAATTACATTCAAAATCGCGATGTCATATGTACTCCCGTTACATGTTTCCTTCATTGTAAAAACTACCAAGTCAACAGTTAAAAGGATTTTGAGCCGATAGGTGTTATGGCCTTGGCAATCTCTGATTGCTCTTTCTGTTTTTGTTGTTGTGTTTGAGCAGCACTCTGTGACTACACAATGTATTGTCATACCGGAGGCTCACAAACATGATATGCCTCATTACCGCGATCGTTCGTCGTTATGGTTGTTATGAATATACATGCATGTGTAATTCAGCCATTGGCTCCAAGACATGCTTTAAAAAACAGTTTTTGATTGAATGATTGATTTTTTAAATTCTTCATCCCACGAACAGCCGAGATGTGGTATGCTAAACTGCATTTAAATATGAATTACAATGCATCGATTCAATTTACGATTCCCAAAGACTACTCCCAAATAAACCAAATTCGGCAGTGGAACACTTGCAAAGCAAAATATGCTAATAAAACTATTCTGTCCCTCCCTAGGGCTCTACAACTGACTTTGCCACCATGGCTTGTGCTGCACTGACCAAACTGTTCATGATGTTTCCACTTTGAAGTGTGAAGCGCTTTGTCATGCACCATTTTTTCCAAGTCCTCACCTAGCCAATACACCTCACCTCACCTAGCCTCACCTAGCCTCACCAAGTCCAATCCTCTCTATCTCTTTGCTGACGACTCTACTCTCTGTCGCTCCATTCCTCATCCCTCAGATCGGCAGTCTGCAGCCTCCTCACTCTCTGCAGACCTGGACAAAATCACAGACTGGGCAAACAAATGGAACATGTCTTTCAATCCTGATAAATCTGACACTCTTACAATGTCTCTCCGAAAATACCGACTGGACAACCCTCCCATCCACTTTCTGAATAATCCTCTCCAAGAAGTTCTGTCACTCAAGCTTTTGGGTCTCACTATTTGCCATGATCTTTCCTGGGAAAACCACATTTCAAATCTGGCCTCCAAAGCCAGTCGCCAACTGGGCATCCTCCGTCATGCGACGTCCTTCCTTGGCACACCTGAGCTCCTCACCACATACAAGGCTTTCATCCGCAGCTCTATGGAATACTTCTCTCCCCTCTGGTCTGGTGCTCCTGCCTCACACCTAGCTCGTCTTCATGCTGTTGAAACCAAAGCGTTCAGAATCATTGGAATCTCCCGCGATGAAGCTAACTCCAAGGGCCTTTCACTCACTCACCGCAGGCAGGTTGGTGGTCTTTCCGTCTTCTGCCGACTCCTCTCTGGCCTTGCCCCCCCAGCTCTCTCTGGGCTCTGTCCCCCAAATATTCCTACAGGTCGCACAAGATCTGCCTGCAACCCTCTTATGGTTAAACTGCCAAAATCAAGACTTTCTGCTCACCTTCACTCCTTCATTCCTCTTTTCTCCCGCCTCTGGAACAAACTCCCTCACTCTCTTCAATCCCATTCCACCCTCCAGGTCTTTAAAACAGCTGTTCACCACCATCTCTTATCCTCCCCCATCCAAAACCTTGATCTTTTCTACCCCCACTAATTTCGGTCCCCTTGTGTTTTATACCTCTTCCCCCCCCCCCCCTTCCCACGCCTCCTCCCCCCAAGCCCTCTCCCTCCCACACTTCTCCCTGCTCTCAAATGTTGTGGTTGTGTGCTTCCCCTTCTCTCCCCATCTTGTCTTCCGCTCCCTCTTTTTATATATTTTGTTTGTCTGGTTGATTTGTTTGTGAAATAAATGTTAGCTCTTTCACGAGCCTCGATTCAATATACAAAAAAGGAAAAAAAAAAAAAAAGCCATGTCCGCTGACAGGAGATTTTTTTTTTTTACACATACAATCTTCTCCCTAAATATACTGTCTGGAAATTACATATGCTGCCGCCTTACCATCATGTTTAACAAGACAAATTAATCTGGCATATTCCATATTTACAAAAGTAAATATAGGCTGTGCGAAACACATGGACAAGACCATAATTTTACTGCATTTTAACTCTGGATCATTCTACCCCAAACAATTCCATGTAACAGTATTATTAATATCATTACTACTAAAAGTACTTCTGCAACTGGTCTTCTGCTATTATTTCATGCAGCATGCATCCGTTAACCCGATTATCATCCAAGACTGCATGCGCCATAGAGACTGGTTTATCTCCATGTGACGTACTTGCAGGACGCATGATTGAGTACCCTGAAATGGATTTCATAGAGTCTTTACCTCGTACTTAGTGTGGTCAGTAGCACAGATGCACATCAGCAAATTATGCTACCCTCAGCCATCTGTTGAATATGAAAGAAGAAGCAGATTTATTATGGAAAGGTTTATGCTTCCTCTCCGCTCCCACCTTTTGTTCATATGTGTTCTGTACCGTCCTCCAAACAGTGATGACTCCATTTACATTTCACTGTCTGACAACATGGACCAACTTCTATCCACTCATCCCAACTCTCTCTTCCTCATATGTGGTGACTTCAACTGTCATCATGCCAGCTGGTTGGGTGTGGCTTCCTCTCTCACCAGTCGTGGCACCTCAGCAAAGGACTTC